>NW_026290903.1:100000-186136 GCF_023373465.1 Oncorhynchus keta
CACCAGGGGTTTAACACCAAGGGATTTAACACCAGGGGATTTAACACCAAGGGATTTAACACCAGGGGATTTAACACCAAGGGATTTAACACCAGGGGATTTAACACCAGGGAGTTTAACACCAGGGGGTTTAACACCAGGGGGTTTAACACCAGGGGGTTTAACACCAGGGGGTTTAACACCAGGGGATTTAACACCAGGGGGTTTAACACCAAGGGATTTAACACCAGGGGATTTAACACCAGGGATTTAACACCAGGGGATTTAACACCAGGGGATTTAACACCAGGGGGTTTAACACCAAGGGAGTTTAACACCAGGGATTTAACACCAGGGAGTTTAACACCAGGGGGTTTAACACCAGGGATTTAACACCAGGGGTTTAACACCAATGGTTTTAACACCAGGGGATTTAACACTAAGGGAGTTTAACACCAGGGATTTAACACCAGGGAGAGTTTTTAACACCAGGGTTTAACACCATTTAACACCAGGGGTTTAACACCAATGGTTTTAACACCAGGGGTTTAACACCAGGGGTTTAACACCAGGGGATTTGACAGAATCAGCTGACAGGATATATGGCAGAATCAGCTGACAGGATATATTGGGGGATGGAGGAATGTCTATAGTCTTCAGGCCTAAAAGGTTCCAACTCTGAACGTCTTTGTCCCTCTGGAGGCTGGTGTAGGATATCAAGCCTGGTCTCTCATAGACTAGACATAACATAGTGAAAGTACATCTGGGACTCTCAAATCGGTATGATATGTTACGTTTGGTATGGCCACATAAGACAGAAGGTTACTTAAGGCAACAACAACGAAAGGACAGTGGTTGGTCGGTGTGCATGAGTAGGCTTATAATGCGAACGTCTAGTCTATAAAACTATAGTGTTTTAGCTAACTAGCAACTTGTCAACTTATTACTAATTTTTTAGCTGATTGGCAACTAATTAGCAATGTTAGCTAACCCTTCCCCTAATCCTAACCTTAACCCTTTTAGCTAATTAGCAACTAATTAGCAATGTTAGCTAACCCTTCCCCTAATCCTAACCTTAACCCTTTTAGCTAACTCTTCCGCTAACCATAAACCCTTCAACCTAACTCGTAACCTTATCCCTAACCTTAACCCTAACCCCTAGCCATGCTAATGTTAGCCAGCCAGCTAACGTTAGCATTAGCCACCTAGCCACCTAGGTAACATTAGCCACCTAGCTAACATTAGCCACCTAGCTAACATTAGCCACCTAGCTAACATTAGTCACCTAGCTAACATTAGCCACCTAGCCACCTAGCCACCTAGCTAACATTAGCCACCTAGCTAACATTAGCCACCTAGCCACCTAGCCACCTAGCTAACATTAGCCACCTAGCCACCTAGCCACCTAGCTAACATTAGCCACCTAGCTAACATTAGCCACCTAGCTAACATTAGCCACCTAGCCACCTAGCTAACATTAGCCACCTAGCTAACATTAGCCACCTAGCCACCTAGCTAACATTAGCCACCTAGCTAACATTAGCCACCTAGCCACCTAGCTAACATTAGCCACCTAGCTAACATTAGCCACCTAGCCACCTAGCCACCTAGCTAACATTAGCCACCTAGCTAACATTAGCCAGAACAAATTGGAAGTCTTAACATATTGAACGTTTTTGTCAGTGAAAACATACCATCCGGAACGTCACATATCAAACTAAATGGAGTGTCTCTAACATGGGATATGAGATATGAGCTTAAATCCCTCCAGTCAGGAGAGACAATGGTGGTATTTAAACTGTGTTTCCCAAAATGAAACACTGTTCCCTTCATGGTGCACGGCGCTGTTCCAAAGTAGTACACTACTATATAGAGAATAGGGTTTCATTTGGGACTCAGCCCATTTCCTCTCCCTATAGGCCATTATCTGTCCCTGGCTATGAGGATGTGTTGATAACCTTTTTAAAGCTGACTGATTCTAAGACCTCACACACAGAGTACAGTACTTTACATGCATCACGTGTTATAGCAACAGTAGAGAATAGAGCCACAGGATCGTCAAGCAGGCTTATGTCTGTGCAAAGACTTCTAGTGTCGTTGATTCATACGTCTGTCTCTATTCCCTAGAGCGAGAGCGAGAGAGAGAGAGAGAGAGAGAGAGAGAGAGAGAGAGAGAGAGAGAGAGAGAGAGAGAGAGAGAGAGAGAGACGTAGCATATCAATTAGTATCTGGCTAAAAATACTTGAATGAGAGAATTCTGAATTGTTGAGAATTCTGCAAAAACATCCTCTTGTAATATCGTAAAATACCAAATAATGCATGCAGAGCAGAATTAGGCCGATACCCACTAATTATCAAAATCCAGAAAAGAGACATTAAATTCTACAACCACCTAAAAGGAAGGAACCTTCCATAACAAAGCCATCACCTACAGAGAGATGAACCTGGAGAAGAGTCCCCTAAGCAAGCTGGTCCTGGGGCTCTGTTCACAAACACACCCCACAGAGCCCCAGGACAGCAACACAATTAGACTCAACCAAATCATGAGAAAAAAAAAAGATAATTACTTGACACATTGGAAAGCATTTACAAAAAAACAGAGCAAACTAGAATGCTATTTGGCCCTAAACAGAGAGAGGACACAGTGGCAGAATACCTGACCACTGTGATTGACCCAAACTTAAGGAAAGCTTTGACTATGTACAGACTCAATGAGCATAGCCTTGCTATTGAGAAAGGCCGCCGTAGGCAGACATGGCTCTCAAGAGAAGACAGGCTATGTGCTCACTGCTCACAAAATAAGGTGGATACTGAGCAGCACTTCCTAACCTCCTGTCCAACGTATGACTATATTAGAGAGACATATTTCCCTCAGATTACAGAGACCAAACAAATAATTCCTAAACAAACCCGATCTTGATAAACTCCCATATCTACTGGGTGAAATACCACAGTGTTCCATCACAGCATCAAGATGTGTGACCTGTTGCCACAACAAAAGGGCAACCAGTGAAGAACTAACACCATTGTAAATACAACCCATATTTATGCTTATTTAGTTTCCATTTTGTACTTTAACTATTTGCACACCAGTATAAGACTGTATATAGCCATAACAATACATCTGTCAATTCCCTTGAAACTTGTAATTGTAATGTTTACTGTTCATTTTTTAATTGTCTAGTTTTACTTTTGTTTATTATCTATTTCACTTGCATTGGGCAATGTAAACATATTTTTCCCATGAAAATAAAGCGCTAAGAATTTAAATGAATTGAGAGAAAGCGAGAGAGAGAGAGAGAGAGAGAGAGAGAGAGAGAGAGAGAGAGAGAGATAGGGGGACTCGGATCATTGGCCTGTGAGGAAATATATTCCCGACGGAGCCGTCAGCTTTGTCCCATCTGATAGAACCCTCCCATTCCTTCTCCCTGGAACGCTCCCATTCCTTCTCCCTGGAACCCTCCCATTCCTTCTCCCTGGAACGCTCCCATTCCTTCTCCCTGGAACGCTCCCATTCCTTCTCCCTGGAACCCTCCCATTCCTTCTCCCTGGAACGCTCCCATTCCTTCTCCCTGGAACCCTCCCATTCCTTCTCCCTGGAACATAACCCATTGAGGACAGATGTAAGGTTAGGCTCCCATTCCTTCTCCCTGGAACCCTCCCATTCCTTCTCCCTGGAACGCTCCCATTCCTTCTCCCTGGAACGCTCCCACAATAAGAGATTCTCCCGCCGCTGTATTTCCATTCAACCTTGAATAAAACCCCACATAACCCATTGAGGACAGATGTAAGGTTAGGTCTGGGATGTGTGCTGGGATGTGTGCTGTTTATGTAGCCGCTGGTGGGGCTGCGAGGGAGGGGGAGAAATAGAGGAGGAGGAATTCCCGACGGGTTAATATATTTGTTTTTTAAAAGCTCAGTTTCAGTTTCAGCACCATGGACAGCGGATCGAGCACAGCGCCGGTTTCTTACATATCCCGTTCCACGTAACCCGGATCACTGAAATATGACGCAGTGTGAGAGGAGGGGGTTCCTCTAAAACAATAGACACCATCTGATCGAAGGATAAGGGAATGTTTTTTTAGTGTTTTTTTTTCTAGTCTCTGTTCAACTACTATTCATTTACTTTAATTGATGAAGCCTCAGCCTGTCCTGCTGACCCAAATTCGCAAAATAGGACTCTCATTATTGTTACCACGTGTTTCTACACCGTTACAGTGCTGCTCGGCAATACTACTGTAATATTATAGTGTTCTGCTGTTTCTAGAGCAGCAGCCCAGCAGACCAACACAGAGTGGAGCAAAGAGCTAGCCAACATGTAGCTAACATCTGACACTGCTAGGCTAGCTAACATCTAACTAGCAGCTAACAAAACTATCATCAAATGCTAGACTAAATGCTTAAATGTAAATGTAAATGAGGGCTAGCAATGCTAGCTAACATCTGACACTGCTAGGCTAGCTAACATCTAACAGGGCTAGCAATGCTAGCTAACACACCTGACACTGCTAGGGCTAACATCCAATTTGTAAGCTAACATGACTAACAACAATGCTAGCTAACATCTGACACTGCTAGGCAGCTAACATCTAACAGGGCAATGCTAGCTAACAATGCTAGCTAACATCTAACAGGGCTAGCAATGCTAGCTAACATCTAACAGGGCTAGCAATGCTAGCTAACATCTGACACTGCTGTCTAGGCTAACTAACATCTAACAGGGCAATGCTAGCTAACATCTGACACTGCTAGGCTAACATCTAACAGGGCTAACATCTAACAGGGAGGTAGCACAGCTAACATCTAGAGAGCTAAATGACTTAAATGGTAAATGTAGCTAACATCTGGAGGGAGGGGGCTAACAGGCTAACAGAGAGCAGATGCTAGCTAACATCTGACACTGCTGGGAAAGGTTCTACACATGCTCTAAACACCATTCTCCATGGCTAGGCATCTGACACTGCTGGGACAGATGCTAAAGGACTAGCAATGCTAGCTAAAAACAAGTCTGAACTGCTGCTAGCTAACATCTAATTAGGGCTAGCAATGCTAGAGCAAACATCTGACACTGCTAGGCTAGCTAACATCTAACAGGGCAATGCTAGCTAACATCTGACACTGCTGGGACAGCTAACATCTAACAAGTCTAGGCTAGCAAACATCTAACAGGACTAGCAATGCTAGCTAACATCTAACAGAGAGAGCAATGCCAGCTAACATCTGACACTGGCTAACATCTAACAGGGCAATGCTAGAGACACTGCTGGGACAGCTAACATCTAACACGTCTAGGAGCAAACATCTAACAGGACTAGATGTAGAGGGAGCAAAGGGAGAATGCTAGATAACATCTGACACTGCTAGGCTACCTAGAGGGGGGCGCAAGAGAGACAGCAGGGGAGGTAGAGAGAGAGGGAGAGAGGGAGGGAGGGAGGGAGGGAGAGGCTGGGAGAGAGAGATATGGAGAAACGAGAGAGAGGAAAGGTTCTGTACAGCATGTTCAACACCATTCTCCATGGCAACCAGTAGGTTCCAGAGACAGATGCAAAGAGAGGGTAAAAACAAGGTCTGCCTTGTCACATCGGTTCACATATTATGAGCTGCAAGAGAGAGAGAAGAGAGAAGAGAGAGAGAGAGAGAGAGAAGAGAGAGAGAAGAGAGAGAGAAGAGAGAGAGAAGAGAGAGAGAGGGAGAGGGAGAAGAGAGAGAGAGAGAAGAGGGAGAGGGGGAGATGGGTGTGGAGATAGAGAGTATGTGAGAGAGAAAGAGATGGGGGAACTTAATGTAATGTTTACTGTTCATTTTTATTGTTTATTTCACTTTTGTATATTATCTACTCCACTTACTTTGGCAATGTTAACATATGTTTCCCATGTCAATAAAGCCTTGTGAATTAACTTGAGAGAAAGAAAGAGATAAAGACATGAAGACAGAGAGAGAGAGAGAGAGAGAGATAGATGAAGGGAATAGTTATACTGTACTATACTGTCTGTAGTTATACTATACTGTCTGTAGTTATATTGTACTGTCTGTAGTAATACTGTACTGTCTGTAGTTATATTGTACTGTCTGTAGTTATACTGTACTGTCTGTAGTTATACTATACTGTCTGTAGTTATACTATACTGTCTGTAGTTATATTGTACTGTCTGTAGTAATACTGTACTGTCCGTAGTTATATTGTACTGTCTGTAGTTATACTGTACTGTCTGTAGTTATACTGTACTGTCTGTAGTTATACTGTACTGTCTGTAGTTATACTGTACTGTCTGTAGTTATACTGTACTGTCTGTAGTTATACTGTACTGTCTGTAGTTATACTGTACTGTCTGTAGTTATACTATACTGTCTGTAGTTATACTATACTGTCTGTAGTTATACTATACTGTCTGTAGTTATACTGTTCTGTCTGTAGTTATACTGTTCTGCCTGTAGTTATACTGTACTGTCTGTAGTTATACTATACTGTCTGTAGTTATACTGTACTGTCTGCAGTTATACTGTTCTGTCTGTAGTTATACTGTTCTGCCTGTAGTTATACTGGGCTCTGGTCTAAAGTAGTGCACTATATAGGGAATAGGGCTCTGGTCTAAAGTAGTGTACTATATAGGGAATAGGGCTCTGGTCTAAAGTAGTGCACTATATAGGGAATAGGGCTCTGGTCTAAAGTAGTGCACTATATAGGGAATAGGGCTCTGGTCTAAAGTAGTGTACTATATAGGGAATAGGGCTCTGGTCTAAAGTAGTGTACTATATAGGGAATAGGGCTCTGGTCTAAAGTAGTGCACTATATAGGGAATAGGGCTCTGGTCTAAAGTAGTGCACTATATAGGGAATAGGGCTCTGGTCTAAAGTAGTGCACTATATAGGGAATAGGGCTCTGGTCTAAAGTAGTGTACTATATAGGGAATAGGGCTCTGGTCTAAAGTAGTGTACTATATAGGGAATAGGGCTCTGGTCTAAAGTAGTGCACTATATAGGGAATAGGGCTCTGGTCTAAAGTAGTGTACTATATAGGGAATAGGGTTCTGGTCTAAAGTAGTGTACTATATAGGGAATAGGGCTCTGGTCTAAAGTAGGGCACTACATAGGGAATAGGGTGCCATAGGGCTTTGGTCTAAAGTAGTGCACTATATAGGGAATAGGGCTCTGGTCTAAAGTAGTGCACTATATAGGGAATAGGGCCCTGGTCTAAAGGAATAGGGCCCTGGTGCCATAGGGCTCTGGTCTAAAGTACTATATAGGGAATAGGGTGCCATAGGGCTCTGGTCTAAAGTAGTGCACTATATAGGGAATAGGGCTCTGGTCTAAAGTAGTGCACTATATAGGGAATAGGGTGCCATAGGACTCTGGTCTAAAGTAGTGCACTATATAGGGAATAGGGCTCTGGTCTATAGTTAGTGCACTATATAGGGAATATCTCATGAATCTCATGTTGTTTCTGTTTAGATAGGAACAGCTTGATGTGTGGGTGTCACATTCCGCAATGCGTTGAAATACAAACATGTTTTTCAGCATCAGGAAACCAAACCGTTGACTCCAACCAGGGCTATCAGAATGTACCTTAATGTAGGGAGAGAGAGAGAAACCACTGAGAGGATGGATCAGAATGTACCTTAATGTAGGGAGAGAGAGAGAAACCACTGAGAGGATGGATCAGAATGTACCTTAATGTAGGGAGAGAGAGAGAAACCACTGAGAGGATGGATCAGAATGTACCTTAATGTAGGGAGAGGGAGAGAAACCACTGAGAGGATGGATCAGAATGTACCTTAATGTATCAGAATGGAGAGAGAGAGAAACCACTGAGAGGATGGATCAGAATGTACCTTAATGTAGGGAGAGAGAGAGAAACCACTGAGAGGATGGATCAGAATGTACCTTAATGTAGGGAGGGAGAGAAACCACTGAGAGGATGGATCAGAATGTACCTTAATGTAGGGAGGAGAGAAACCACTGAGAGGATGGATCAGAATGTACCTTAATGTAGGGAGAGAGAGAGAAACCACTGAGAGGATGGATCAGAATGTACCTTAATGTAGGGAGAGAGAGAGAAACCACTGAGAGGATGGATCAGAATGTACCTTAATGTAGGGAGAGAGAGAGAAACCACTGAGAGGATGGATCAGAATGTACCTTAATGTAGGGAGAGAGAGAGAAACCACTGAGAGGATGGATCAGAATGTACCTTAATGTAGGGAGAGGGAGAGAAACCACTGAGAGGATGGATCAGAATGTACCTTAATGTAGGGAGAGGGAGAGAAACCACTGAGAGGATGGATCAGAATGTACCTTAATGTAGGGAGAGAGAGAAACCACTGAGAGGATGGGAATGTACCTTAATGTAGGGGAGAGAGAGAAACCACTGAGAGGATGGATCAGAATGTACCTTAATGTAGGGAGAGAGAGAGAAACCACTGAGAGGATGGATCAGAATGTACCTTAATGTAGGGAGAGAGAGAGAAACCACTGAGAGGATGGATCAGAATGTACCTTAATGTAGGGAGAGAGAGAGAAACCACTGAGAGGATGGATCAGAATGTACCTTAATGTAGGGAGAGAGAGAGAAACCACTGAGAGGATGGATCAGAATGTACCTTAATGTAGGGAGAGGGAGAGAAACCACTGAGAGGATGGATCAGAATGTACCTTAATGTAGGGGAGAGAGAGAAACCACTGAGAGGATGGATCAGAATGTACCTTAATGTAGGGAGAGAGAGAGAAACCACTGAGAGGATGGATCAGAATGTACCTTAATGTAGGGAGAGAGAGAGAAACCACTGAGAGGATGGATCAGAATGTACCTTAATGTAGGGAGAGAGAGAGAAACCACTGAGAGGATGGATCAGAATGTACCTTAATGTAGGAGAGAGAGAGAAACCACTGAGAGGATGGATCAGAATGTACCTTAATGTAGGGAGAGGAGAGAAACCACTGAGAGGATGGAGAGATGAAACCACTGAGAGGATGGATCAGAATGTACCTTAATGTAGGGAGAGAGAGAGAAACCACTGAGAGGATGGATCTATCAGAATGTACCTTAATGTAGGGGAGAGAGAGAAACCACTGAGAGGATGGATCAGAATGTACCTTAATGTAGGGAGAGAGAGAGAAACCACTGAGAGGATGGATCAGAATGTACCTTAATGTAGGGAGAGAGAGAGAAACCACTGAGAGGATGGATCAGAATGTACCTTAATGTAGGGAGAGAGAGAAACCACTGAGAGGATGGATCAGAATGTACCTTAATGTAGGGAGAGAGAGAGAAACCACTGAGAGGATGGGATCAGAATGTACCTTAATGTAGGGAGAGAGAGAGAAACCACTGAGAGGATGGATCAGAATGTACCTTAATGTAGGGAGAGAGAGAGAAACCACTGAGAGGATGGATCAGAATGTACCTTAATGTAGGGAGAGAGAGAGAAACCACTGAGAGGATGGATCAGAATGTACCTTAATGTATGGGAATGATGTAGGGAGAGAGAGAAACCACTGAGAGGATGGATCAGAATGTACCTTAATGTAGGGAGAGAGAGAAACCACTGAGAGGATGGATCTATCAGAATGTACCTTAATGTAGGGAGAGAGAGAGAAACCACTGAGAGGATGGATCAGAATGTACCTTAATGTAGGGAGAGAGAGAGAAACCACTGAGAGGATGGATCAGAATGTACCTTAATGTAGGGAGAGAGAGAGAAACCACTGAGAGGATGGATCAGAATGTACCTTAATGTAGGGAGAGAGAGAGAAACCACTGAGAGGATGGATCTATCAGAATGTACCTTAATGTAGGGAGAGAGAGAGAAACCACTGAGAGGATGGATCAGAATGTACCTTAATGTAGGGAGAGAGAGAGAAACCACTGAGAGGATGGATCTATCAGAATGTACCTTAATGTAGGGGAGAGAGAGAAACCACTGAGAGGATGGATCAGAATGTACCTTAATGTAGGGAGAGAGAGAGAAACCACTGAGAGGATGGATCAGAATGTACCTTAATGTAGGGAGAGAGAGAGAAACCACTGAGAGGATGGATCTATCAGAATGTACCTTAATGTAGGGAGAGAGAGAAACCACTGAGAGGATGGATCAGAATGTACCTTAATGTAGGGAGAGAGAGAGAAACCACTGAGAGGATGGATCTATCAGAATGTACCTTAATGTAGGGAGAGAGAGAAACCACTGAGAGGATGGATCAGAATGTACCTTAATGTAGGGAGAGAGAGAGAAACCACTGAGAGGATGGATCAGAATGTACCTTAATGTAGGGAGAGAGAGAGAACCACTGAGAGGATGGATCTATCAGAATGTACCTTAATGTAGGGAGAGAGAGAGAAACCACTGAGAGGATGGATCAGAATGTACCTTAATGTAGGGAGAGAGAGAGAAACCACTGAGAGGATGGATCAGAATGTACCTTAATGTAGGGAGAGAGAGAGAAACCACTGAGAGGATGGATCAGAATGTACCTTAATGTAGGGAGAGAGAGAGAAACCACTGAGAGGATGGATCAGAATGTACCTTAATGTAGGGAGAGAGAGAGAAACCACTGAGAGGATGGATCAGAATGTACCTTAATGTAGGGAGAGAGAGAGAAACCACTGAGAGGATGGATCAGAATGTACCTTAATGTAGGGAGAGAGAGAGAAACCACTGAGAGGATGGATCAGAATGTACCTTAATGTAGGGAGAGAGAGAGAAACCACTGAGAGGATGGATCAGAATGTACCTTAATGTAGGGGAGAGAGAGAAACCACTGAGAGGATGGATCAGAATGTACCTTAATGTAGGGAGAGAGAGAGAAACCACTGAGAGGATGGATCAGAATGTACCTTAATGTAGGATGGATCAGAATGTACCTTAATGAGGGAAGAGAGAAACCACTGAGAGGATGGATCAGAATGTACCTTAATGTAGGGAGAGAGAGAGAAACCACTGAGAGGATGGATCAGAATGTACCTTAATGTAGGGAGAGAGAGAGAAACCACTGAGAGGATGGATCAGAATGTACCTTAATGTAGGGAGAGGGAGAGAAACCACTGAGAGGATGGATCAGAATGTACCTTAATGTAGGGAGAGAGAGAGAAACCACTGAGAGGATGGATCAGAATGTACCTTAATGTCGGGAGAGAGAGAAACCACTGAGAGGATGGATCAGAATGTACCTTAATGTAGGGAGAGGGAGAGAAACCACTGAGAGGATGGATCAGAATGTACCTTAATGTAGGGAGAGAGAGAGAAACCACTGAGAGGATGGATCAGAATGTACCTTAATGTAGGGAGAGAGAGAGAAACCACTGAGAGGATGGATCAGAATGTACCTTAATGTAGGGAGAGAGAGAGAGAAACCACTGAGAGGATGGATCAGAATGTACCTTAATGTAGGGAGAGGGAGAGAAACCACTGAGAGGATGGATCAGAATGTACCTTAATGTAGGGAGAGAGAGAGAAACCACTGAGAGGATGGATCAGAATGTACCTTAATGTAGGAGAGAGAGAGAAACCACTGAGAGGATGGATCAGAATGTACCTTAATGTAGGGAGAGGGAAACCAGAGAGAGAGAAACCACTGAGAGGATGGATCAGAATGTACCTTAATGTAGGGGAGAGAGAGAAACCACTGAGAGGATGGATCAGAATGTACCTTAATGTAGGGAGAGAGAGAGAAACCACTGAGAGGATGGATCAGAATGTACCTTAATGTAGGGAGAGAGAGAAACCACTGAGAGGATGGATCAGAATGTACCTTAATGTAGGGAGAGAGAGAAACCACTGAGAGGATGGATCAGAATGTACCTTAATGTAGGGAGAGAGAGAAACCACTGAGAGGATGGATCAGAATGTACCTTAATGTAGGGAGAGAGAGAGAAACCACTGAGAGGATGGATCAGAATGTACCTTAATGTAGGGAGAGAGAGAGAAACCACTGAGAGGATGGATCAGAATGTACCTTAATGTAGGAGAGAGAGAGAAACCACTGAGAGGATGGATCAGAATGTACCTTAATGTAGGGGAGAGAGAGAAACCACTGAGAGGATGGATCAGAATGTACCTTAATGTAGGGAGAGAGAGAGAAACCACTGAGAGGATGGATCAGAATGTACCTTAATGTAGGGGAGAGAGAGAAACCACTGAGAGGATGGATCAGAATGTACCTTAATGTAGGGAGAGAGAGAGAAACCACTGAGAGGATGGATCAGAATGTACCTTAATGTAGGGAGAGAGAGAGAAACCACTGAGAGGATGGATCAGAATGTACCTTAATGTAGGAGAGAGAGAGAAACCACTGAGAGGATGGATCAGAATGTACCTTAATGTAGGGAGAGAGAGAGAAACCACTGAGAGGATGGATCAGAATGTACCTTAATGTAGGGAGAGAGAGAAACCACTGAGAGGATGGATCAGAATGTACCTTAATGTAGGGAGAGAGAGAGAAACCACTGAGAGGATGGATCAGAATGTACCTTAATGTAGGAGAAACCACTGAGAGGATGGAAACCACTGAACCAGGATGGATCAGAATGTACCTTAATGTAGGGAGAGAGAGAGAAACCACTGAGAGGATGGATCAGAATGTACCTTAATGTAGGAGAGAGAGAGAAACCACTGAGAGGATGGATCAGAATGTACCTTAATGTAGGGAGAGAGAGAGAAACCACTGAGAGGATGGATCAGAATGTACCTTAATGTAGGGAGAGAGAGAAACCACTGAGAGGATGGATCAGAATGTACCTTAATGTAGGGGAGAGAGAGAAACCACTGAGAGGATGGATCAGAATGTACCTTAATGTAGGGAGAGAGAGAGAAACCACTGAGAGGATGGATCAGAATGTACCTTAATGTAGGGAGAGAGAGAGAAACCACTGAGAGGATGGATCAGAATGTACCTTAATGTAGGGAGAGAGAGAGAAACCACTGAGAGGATGGATCAGAATGTACCTTAATGTAGGGAGAGAGAGAGAAACCACTGAGAGGATGGATCAGAATGTACCTTAATGTAGGGAGAGAGAGAGAAACCACTGAGAGGATGGATCAGAATGTACCTTAATGTAGGGAGAGAGAGAGAAACCACTGAGAGGATGGATCAGAATGTACCTTAATGTAGGGGAGAGAGAGAAACCACTGAGAGGATGGATCAGAATGTACCTTAATGTAGGAGAGAGAGAGAAACCACTGAGAGGATGGATCAGAATGTACCTTAATGTAGGGGAGAGAGAGAAACCACTGAGAGGATGGATCAGAATGTACCTTAATGTAGGGAGAGAGAGAGAAACCACTGAGAGGATGGATCTATCAGAATGTACCCTGAGAGGATTAATGTAGGGAGAGAGAGAGAAACCACTGAGAGGATGGATCAGAATGTACCTTAATGTAGGGAGAGAGAGAGAAACCACTGAGAGGATGGATCAGAATGTACCTTAATGTAGGGAGAGAGAGAAACCACTGAGAGGATGGATCAGAATGTACCTTAATGTAGGGAGAGAGAGAGAAACCACTGAGAGGATGGATCAGAATGTACCTTAATGTAGGGAGAGAGAGAGAAACCACTGAGAGGATGGATCAGAATGTACCTTAATGTAGGAGAGAGAGAGAAACCACTGAGAGGATGGATCAGAATGTACCTTAATGTAGGGAGAGAGAGAAACCACTGAGAGGATGGATCAGAATGTACCTTAATGTAGGGGAGAGAGAGAAACCACTGAGAGGATGGATCAGAATGTACCTTAATGTAGGGAGAGAGAGAGAAACCACTGAGAGGATGGATCAGAATGTACCTTAATGTAGGGAGAGAGAGAGAAACCACTGAGAGGATGGATCAGAATGTACCTTAATGTACGGGAGAGAGAGAAACCACTGAGAGGATGGATCAGAATGTACCTTAATGTAGGGAGAGAGAGAGAAACCACTGAGAGGATGGATCAGAATGTACCTTAATGTAGGGAGAGAGAGAGAAACCACTGAGAGGATGGATCTATCAGAATGTACCTTAATGTAGGGGAGAGAGAGAAACCACTGAGAGGATGGATCAGAATGTACCTTAATGTAGGGAGAGAGAGAAACCACTGAGAGGATGGATCAGAATGTACCTTAATGTAGGAGAGAGAGAGAAACCACTGAGAGGATGGATCAGAATGTACCTTAATGTAGGGGAGAGAGAGAAACCACTGAGAGGATGGATCTATCAGAATGTACCTTAATGTAGGGAGAGAGAGAGAAACCACTGAGAGGATGGATCTATCAGAATGTACCTTAATGTAGGGAGAGAGAGAGAAACCACTGAGAGGATGGATCAGAATGTACCTTAATGTAGGGAGAGAGAAAGAAACCACTGAGAGGATGGATCTATCAGAATGTACCTTAATGTAGGGAGAGAGAGAAACCACTGAGAGGATGGATCAGAATGTACCTTAATGTAGGGAGAGAGAGAGAAACCACTGAGAGGATGGATCAGAATGTACCTTAATGTAGGGAGAGAGAGAGAAACCACTGAGAGGATGGATCAGAATGTACCTTAATGTAGGGAGAGAGAGAGAAACCACTGAGAGGATGGATCTATCAGAATGTACCTTAATGTAGGGAGAGAGAGAGAAACCACTGAGAGGATGGATCAGAATGTACCTTAATGTAGGGAGAGAGAGAGAAACCACTGAGAGGATGGATCAGAATGTACCTTAATGTAGGGAGAGAGAGAGAAACCACTGAGAGGATGGATCAGAATGTACCTTAATGTAGGGAGAGAGAGAGAAACCACTGAGAGGATGGATCAGAATGTACCTTAATGTAGGGAGAGAGAGAGAAACCACTGAGAGGATGGATCTATCAGAATGTACCTTAATGTAGGGAGAGAGAGAGAAACCACTGAGAGGATCTATCAGAATGTACCTTAATGTAGGGAGAGAGAGAGAAACCACTGAGAGGATGGATCAGAATGTACCTTAATGTAGGGAGAGGGAGAGAAACCACTGAGAGGATGGATCTATCAGAATGTACCTTAATGTAGGGAGAGAGAGAGAAACCACTGAGAGGATGGATCAGAATGTACCTTAATGTAGGGAGAGAGAGAGAAACCACTGAGAGGATGGATCAGAATGTACCTTAATGTAGGGAGAGAGAGAGAAACCACTGAGAGGATGGATCAGAATGTACCTTAATGTAGGGAGAGAGAGAAACCACTGAGAGGATGGATCTATCAGAATGTACCTTAATGTAGGGAGAGAGAGAGAAACCACTGAGAGGATGGATCAGAATGTACCTTAATGTAGGGAGAGAGAGAGAAACCACTGAGAGGATGGATCTATCCATCTATCATCCTCCAAACCATTTCATTTCACCCACCTTGTCATTCTTTGTTTCCAGATTTTATGTCTCTTTTTTCAACAGAACATGAATGTAGAAGGGGGGGCATTGTGCACCTAATCTCTCAAAGCGCTGACATGCTTTGTGTTCTTTACTATCGCCAGCCGCCCAGGATCCAATCAAAGCCTGAAATCTGGAGCTCTTTCAGGAATGTATCTACATATATCTAGTTTGATCACTGCAGAAGGTGTCTCTCCACTGTAGAAGGTGTCTCTCCACTGTAGAAGGTGTCTCTCCACTGTAGAAGGTGTCTCTCCACTGTAGAAGGTGTCTCTCCACTGCAGAAGGTGTCTCTCCACTGTAGAAGGTGTCTCTCCACCACTGTAGAAGGTGTCTCTCCACTGTAGAAGGTGTCTCAGAAGGTCCACTGTAGAAGGTGTCTCTCCACTGTAGAAGGTGTCTCACCACTGTAGAAGGTGTCTCACCACTGTAGAAGGTGTCTCACCACTGTAGAAGGTGTCTCTCCACTGTAGAAGGTGTCTCTCCACTGTAGAAGGTGTCTCTCCACTGTAGAAGGTGTCTCTCCACTGTAGACCACTGTAGAAGGTCTCTCACCACTGGTGTCTCTCCACTGTAGAAGGTGTCTCTCCACTGTAGAAGGTGTCTCCACTGTAGAAGGTGTCTCTCCACTGTAGAAGGTGTCCACTGTAGAAGGTGTCTCTCCACTGTAGAAGGTGTCTCTCCACTGTAGAAGGTGTCTCTCCACTGTAGAAGGTGTCTCTCCACTGTAGAAGGTGTCTCACCACTGTAGAAGGTGTCTCTCCACTGTAGAAGGTGTCTCTCCACTGTAGAAGGTGTCTCTCCACTGTAGAAGGTGTCTCTCCACTGTAGAAGGTGTCTCTCCACTGTAGAAGGTGTCTCTCCACTGCAGAAGGTGTCTCACCACTGCAGAAGGTGTCTCTCTGCAGAAGGTGTCTCTCCACTGCAGAAGGTGTCTCTCCACTGCAGAAGGTGTCTCTCCACTGTAGAAGGTGTCTCACCACTGTAGAAGGTGTCTCTCCACTGTAGAAGGTGTCTCACCACTGTAGAAGGTGTCTCTCCACTGTAGAAGGTGTCTCTCACTGTAGAAGGTGTCTCTCCACTGCAGAAGGTGTCTCACCACTGTAGAAGGTGTCTCTCCACTGTAGAAGGTGTCTCTCCACTGCAGAAGGTGTCTCTCCACTGCAGAAGGTGTCTCTCCACTGTAGAAGGTGTCTCTCCACTGCAGAAGGTGTCTCTCCACTGCAGAAGGTGTCTCTCCACTAGAAGGTGTCTCTCCACTGTAGAAGGTGTCTCTCCACTGTAGAAGGTGTCTCTCCACTGTAGAAGGTGTCTCTCCACTGTAGAAGGTGTCTCTCCACTGTAGAAGGTGTCTCTCCACTGTAGAAGGTGTCTCTCCACTGTAGAAGGTGTCTCTCCACTGTAGAAGGTGTCTCTCCACTGTAGAAGGTATCTCTCCACTGTAGAAGGTGTCTCTCCACTGTAGAAGGTGTCTCTCCACTGTAGAAGGTGTCTCTCCACTGTAGAAGGTGTCTCTCCACTGTAGAAGGTGTCTCACCACTGCAGAAGGTGTCTCTTCACTGCAGAAGGTGTCTCACCACTGCAGAAGGTGTCTCTCCACTGCAGAAGGTGTCTCACCACTGTAGAAGGTGTCTCACCACTGCAGAAGGTGTCTCTCCACTGCAGAAGGTGTCTCTCCACTGTAGAAGGTGTCTCTCCAGTCTCTCCACTGCAGAAGGTGTCTACCACTGTAGAAGGTGTCTCTCTAGAAGGTGTCTCTCCAAGAAGGTGTCTCTCTCCACTGTAGAAGGTGTCTCTCACCACTGCAGAAGGGTCTCTCACCACTGTAGAAGGTGTCTCTCCACTGTAGAAGGTGTCTCTCCACTGTAGAAGGTGTCTCTCCACTGCAGAAGGTGTCTCTCCACTGCAGAAGGTGTCTCACCACTGTAGAAGGTGTCTCTCCACTGTAGAAGGTGTCTCTCCACTGCAGAAGGTGTCTCTCCACTGTAGAAGGTGTCTCTCCACTGCAGAAGGTGTCTCTCCACTGCAGAAGGTGTCTCACCACTGCAGAAGGTGTCTCTCCACTGTAGAAGGTGTCTCTCCACTGTAGAAGGTGTCTCTCCACTGCAGAAGGTGTCTCTCCAAGAAGGTGTCTCTCCACTGACAGAAGGTGTCTCTCCACTGTAGAAGGTGTCTCTCTCTCTCCACTGTAGAAGGTGTCTCTCCACTGTAGAAGGTGTCTCTCCACTGCAGAAGGTGTCTCTCCACTGCAGAAGGTGTCTCTCCACTGTAGAAGGTGTCTCTCCACTGTAGAAGGTGTCTCTCTCTCCACTGCAGAAGGTGTCTCTCCACTGTAGAAGGTGTCTCTCCACTGTAGAAGGTGTCTCTCCACTGTAGAAGGTGTCTCTCCACTGTGTCTCTCCACTAGAAGGTGTCTCACCACTGTAGAAGGTGTCTCTCCACTGTAGAAGGTGTCTCTCCACTGTAGAAGGTGTCTCCACTGTAGAAGGTGTCTCTCACCACTGTAGAAGGTGTCTCTCCACTGTAGAAGGTGTCTCTCCACTGTAGAAGGTGTCTCTACCCACTGTAGAAGGTGTCTCTCCACTGTAGAAGGTGTCTCTCCACTGTAGAAGGTGTCTCTCCACCAGGTGTCTCTCCACTGTAGAAGGTGTCTCTCCACTGTAGAAGGTGTCTCTCCTGTAGAAGGTGTCTCTCCACTGTAGAAGGTGTCTCTCCACTGTGAGAAGGTGTCTCCACTGCAGAAGGTGTCTCTCCACTGTAGAAGGTGTCTCTCCACTGTAGAAGGTGTCTCTCCACTGTAGAAGGTGTCTCTCCACTGTAGAAGGTGTCTCTCCACAGAAGGTGTCTCTCCACTGGAGAAGGTGTCTCTCCACTGTAGAAGTCTCTCCACTGTAGAAGGTGTCTCACCACTGTAGAAGGTGTCTCTCCACTGTAGAAGGTGTCTCTCCACTGTAGAAGGTGTCTCTCCACTGTAGAAGGTGTCTCTCCACTGTAGAAGGTGTCTCTCCACTGTAGAAGGTGTCTCTCCACTGTAGAAGGTGTCTCTCCACTGTAGAAGGTGTCTCTCCACTGTAGAAGGTGTCTCTCCACTGTAGAAGGTGTCTCTCCACTGTAGAAGGTGTCTCTCCACTGTAGAAGGTGTCTCACCACTGTAGAAGGTGTCTCTCCACTGTAGAAGGTGTCTCTCCACTGTAGAAGGTGTCTCTCCACTGTAGAAGGTGTCTCTCCACTGTAGAAGGTGTCTCTCCACTGTAGAAGGTGTCTCTCCACTGTAGAAGGTGTCTCTCCACTGTAGAAGGTGTCTCTCCACTGTAGAAGGTGTCTCTCCACTGCAGAAGGTGTCTCTCCACTGCAGAAGGTGTCTCTCCAGGTGTCTCTCCACTGTAGAAGGTGTCTCTCCACTGTAGAAGGTGTCTCTCCACTGTAGAAGTCTCTCCACTGTAGAAGGTGTCTCTCCACTGTAGAAGGTGTCTCTCCACTGTAGAAGGTGTCTCTCCACTGTAGAAGGGTCTCTCCACTGTAGAAGTGTGTCTCTCCACTGTAGAAGGTGTCTCTCCACTGTAGAAGGTATCTCTCCACTGTAGAAGGTGTCTCTCCACTGTAGAAGGTGTCTCTCCACTGTAGAAGGTGTCTCTCCACTGTAGAAGGTGTCTCTCCACTGCAGAAGGTGTCTCTCCACTGTAGAAGGTGTCTCCTGCAGAAGGTGTCTCCACTGTAGAAGGTGTCTCTCCACTGACAGAAGGTGTCTCTCCACTGCAGAAGGTGTCTGTGACAGAAGGTGTCTCTCCACTGCAGAAGGTGTCTCTCCACTGCAGAAGGTGTCTCACCACTGCAGAAGGTGTCTCCCACTGCAGAAGGTGTCTCTCCACTGTAGAAGGTGTCTCTCCACACCACTAGAAGGTGTCTCTCCACTGTAGAAGGTGTCTCCCACTGTAGAAGGTGTCTCACCACTGAGAAGGTGTCTCTCCACTGCAGAAGGTGCCCACCAGAAGGTGTCTCACCACTGTAGAAGGTGTCTCTCCACTGCAGAAGGTGTCTCACCACTGCAGAAGGTGTCCCCACTGTAGAAGGTGTCTCTACACTGCAGAAGGTGGAGAGCTACCAGTGTGTGACCACTGCTAGAAGGAGACCCTTTCTGATAACCATGGCTGTAATAATAACAGGGCCAGAGGGCTGTTAATAACCCAGACTCTGTCTACCACTAGACAGGGCCAGAGGGCTGTAATAATAACAGGGCCACTCCCCCATAATAACAGGGCCAGACTCTACCAAAAGGTGGGCCAGAGTCCCTGACAGGGCCAAGGGCCCCTCCCCCAGAGGGCTGTACATTAGGGCCAGGCTGTAACCAGGGCCAGAGGGCTCCCCCACTGTAACTCTAACAGGGCCAGACTAGACAGAAGCCCCCTCCCCACTGAGACTCTGATAATAACAGGGCCCCTCCCCCCACTGGCTGTACAAACCGGCCCCTCCCCACAGGGCCAGAGTCTGACAATAACAGGGCCAGACCGGCCCCCTCCCCCCAAGGTGTCTAATAACAGGACCAGACTGTAATGAATAACAGGGCCTCCCCCACTGTGACTAACAGCCCCTCAGAGGGCTGACAAACAGGGCCAGAGGGCTGTACATAACAGGGTCCAGGGCTGTGATAATAACAGGGCCAGAGGGCTGTGACTCTAATAACAGGGTCCTCCCCCACTGTGACTCTGACTAGCCCTCCCCCAGGGCTCTAAAATGACTCCATGACTCTGACATACCTGCCACCCCCCCTGTGACTCTGACCCCTCCCCCACTGTGACTCTGACAAACCGGCCCCCTCCCCCACTGTGACTCTGACAAACCGGCCCCCTCCCCCACTGTGACTCTGACAAACCGGCCCCCTCCCCCACTGTGACTCTGACAAACCGGGCCCCCCCCCCACTGTGACTCTGACAAACCGGGCCCCTCCCCCACTGTGACTCTGACAAACCGGCCCCCTCCCCCACCCCTCCCCCACTGTGACTCTGACAAACCGGGCCCCTCCACCACTGTGACTCTGACAAACCGGGCCCCTCCCCCACTGTGACTCTGACAAACCGGCCCCCTCCCCCACTGTGACTCTGACAAACCGGCCCCTCCCCCACTGTGACTCTGACAAACCGGGCCCCTCCCCCACTGTGACTCTGACAAACCGGGCCCCTCCCCCACTGTGACTCTGACAAACCGGGCCCCTCCCCCACTGTGACTCTGACAAACCGGGCCCCTCCCCCACTGTGACTCTGACAAACCGGCCCCCTCCCCCACTGTGACTCTGACAAACCGGGCCCCTCCCCCACTGTGACTCTGACAAACCGGCCCCCTCCCCCACTGTGACTCTGACAAACCGGGCCCCTCCCCCACTGGGACTCTGACAAACCGGGCCCCCTCCCCCACTGTGACTCTGACAAACCGGGCCCCTCCCCCACTGTGACTCTGACAAAGCGGGCCCCTCCCCCACTGTGACTCTGACAAACCGGGCCCCCTCCCCCACTGTGACTCTGACAAACCGGCCCCCTCCCCCACTGAGACTCTGACAAACCGGGCCCCTCCCCCACTGAGACTCTGACAAACCGGGCCCCTCCCCCACTGTGACTCTGACAAACCGGCCCCTCCCCCCCTGACAAACCGGGCCCCTCCCCACTGTGACTCTGACAAACCGGGCCCCTCCCCCACTGTGACTCTGACAAACCGGCCCCCTCCCCCACTGTGACTCTGACAAACCGGGCCCCTCCCCCACTGAGACTCTGACAAACCCCCTCCCCACTGTGACTCTGACAAACCGGGCCCCTCCCCCACTGTGACTCTGACAAACCGGCCCCCTCCCCACTGTGACTCTGACAAACCGGCCCCCTCCCCCACTGTGACTCTGACAAACCGGCCCCCTCCCCCACTGTGACTCTGACATAGTTTGGGTGACACACAGAAAGAGTCTAAAAATAAAACGTCTGTTGCTAAAAATAGACTCGGAGGGGAAGGTGTGATGGGGGGTGCATATGTACAGTCACGGCTCACATCCCCCTTCCTCGGTCACGACCAGGCATGCAGGGATTCCCTAAAGGGCTTGAGAACCAATGGGTTCATTATCTCTATGTTTCTCTGGGTAAGGTCTGATGTGTCTCTGGGTAGCTGGATCAGGTTATCAATACACTGTCTCTCCTGTTGTCATGGTGATTATCATGTTTTAGCTGGATCAAGTAGGAATATCTGTCCAATACACTGTCTCTCCTGTTGTCATGGTGATTATCCTGTTTTAGCTGGATCAAGTAGGAATATCTGTCCAATACACTGTCTCTCCTGTTGTCATGGTGATTATCCTGTTTTAGCTGGATCAGGTAGGAATATCTGTCCAATACACTGTCTCTCCTGTTGTCATGGTGATTATCCTGTTTTAGCTGGATCAAGTAGGAATATCTGTCCAATACACTGTCTCTCCTATTGTCATGGTGATTATCAAGTAGTCTGTGCTTCTCATTTCCCATGCATGAAGCATCTGTTCCAAATTGCACCCTATTCCCTATTTAGTGCACTGCATCCAGATGAATTAGCCTTCCTTGCCTGTTGTATCAGTTTCTTCATGAACTGAACTGAACTACAGCCCTGACGCTGTTGAGTATTTCTGAGAATGAAAGAGAGAGGAGCAAGAGAGAGAGAGAGAGAGAGAGAGAGAGAGAGAGAGAGAGAGAGAGAGAGAGAGAGAGAGAGAGAGAGAGAGAGAGAGAGAGAGAGAGAGAGAGAGAGAGAGAGAGAGAGAGAGAGAGAGAGAGAGAGAGAGAGAGAGAGGTTACCAGAGAGAGAGAGAGAGAGAGACCAGAGAGAGAGAGAGTGTCTCCAAGTAGAGAGAGAGAGAGAGAGAGAAAGAGAGAGAGAGAGACAGAGAGAGAGAGAGGCTTATACAACCATGCTGTTAATGTCTTCTGAATATTTGATACATCACGGCCCCATTAACAAAACAGAAAGGACATCTAATATATGGAAACTCCTATATCGTATATTTTACAGAACACATGGAGTATGTGTTTTCAGGATGTTTTCCTCATAGCTGGCCGTCCGATAAGATGTACATCTAAATACTGTATATATACAGTACTGTGCATTTAGCATTCATCTCATACACACGTGAATAAAGAATGACTTGACAAATATACCCCGTTAGTCTGTCTGATCAGGTTACATGTAGAAGAATGTGTTTGTCATTAAATGAGAGGGTTGCATACGGAATCGCTCACAGCAAAACCAACTGTTTGTGGATTTAAGGACAAAATCATAGGATGTACTGTATACTGTTACCAGTCCCCCTAGACATTACCAGTCTGTTACCAGTCCTCCTAGACATTACCAGTCTGTTACCAGTCTGTTACCAGTCCTCCTAGACATTACCAGTCTGTTACCAGTCCTCCTAGACATTACCAGTCTGTTACCAGTCTGTTACCAGTCCTCCTAGACATTACCAGTCTGTTACCAGTCCTCCTAGACATTACCAGTCTGTTACCAGTCCTCCTAGACATTACCAGTCTGTTACCAGTCCTCCTAGACATTACCTGTCTGTTACCAGTCCTCCTAGACATTACCTGTCTGTTACCAGTCTGTTACCAGTCCTCCTAGACATTACCTGTCTGTTACCAGTCTGTTACCAGTCCTCCTAGACATTACCTGTCTGTTACCAGTCTGTTACCAGTCCTCCTAGACATTACCAGTCTGTTACCAGTCCTCCTAGACATTACCAGTCTGTTACCAGTCCTCCTAGACATTACCAGTCTGTTACCAGTCCTCCTAGACATTACCAGTCTGTTACCAGTCCTCCTAGACATTACCAGTCTGTTACCAGTCCTCCTAGACATTACCAGTCTGTTACCAGTCCTCCTAGACATTACCAGTCTGTTACCAGTCCTCCTAGACATTACCAGTCTGTTACCAGTCCTCCTAGACATTACCAGTCTGTTACCAGTCCTCCTAGACATTACCAGTCTGTTACCAGTCTGTTACCAGTCCTCCTAGACATTACCAGTCTGTTACCAGTCCTCCTAGACATTACCAGTCTGTTACCAGTCCTCCTAGACATTACCAGTCTGTTACCAGTCCTCCTAGACATTACCAGTCTGTTACCAGTCCTCCTAGACATTACCAGTCTGTTACCAGTCCTCCTAGACATTACCAGTCTGTTACCAGTCCTCCTAGACATTACCAGTCTGTTACCAGTCCTCCTAGACATTATTACCAGTCTGTTACCAGTCCTCCTAGACATTACCAGTCTGTTACCAGTCCTCCTAGACATTACCTGTTACCAGTCCTCTGTTACCAGTCTGTTACCAGTCCTCCTAGACATTACCAGTCTGTTACCAGTCCTCCTTACATTCCAGTCTGACATTACCAGTCTGTTACCAGTCCTCCTAGACATTACCAGTCTGTTACCAGTCCTCCTAGACATTACCAGTCTGTTACCAGTCCTCCTAGACATTACCAGTCTGTTACCAGTTACCAGTCCTCCTAGACATTACCAGTCTGTTACCAGTCCTCCTAGACATTACCAGTCTGTTACCAGTCCTCCTAGACATTACCAGTCTGTTACCAGTCCTCCTAGACATTACCAGTCTGTTACCAGTCCTCCTAGACATTACCAGTCTGTTACCAGTCCTCCTAGACATTACCAGTCTGTTACCAGTCTGTTACCAGTCTGTTACCAGTCCTCCTAGACATTACCAGTCTGTTACCAGTCCTCCTAGACATTACCTGTCTGTTACCAGTCCTCCTAGACATTACCAGTCTGTTACCAGTCTGTTACCAGTCCTCCTAGACATTACCAGTCTGTTACCAGTCTGTTACCAGTCCTCCTAGACATTACCAGTCTGTTACCAGTCTGTTACCAGTCCTCCTAGACATTACCAGTCTGTTACCAGTCCTCCTAGACATTACCAGTCCTCCTAGACATTACCAGTCTGTTACCAGTCCTCCTAGACATTACCTGTCTGTTACCAGTCCTCCTAGACATTACCAGTCTGTTACCAGTCCTCCTAGACATTACCAGTCTGTTACCAGTCCTCCTAGACATTACCTGTCTGTTACCAGTCTGTTACCAGTCCTCCTAGACATTACCAGTCTGTTACCAGTCCTCCTGGACATTACCAGTCTGTTACCAGTCTGTTACCAGTCCTCCTAGACATTACCTGTCTGTTACCAGTCCTCCTAGACATTACCAGTCTGTTACCAGTCCTCCTAGACATTACCTGTCTAGTCTGTTACCAGTCCTCCTAGACATTACCTGTTACCAGTCTGTTACCAGTCCTCCTAGACATTACCAGTCTGTTACCAGTCCTCCTAGACATTACCAGTCTGTTACCAGTCCTCCTAGACATTACCAGTCTGTTACCAGACATTACCAGTCTGTTACCAGTCCTCCTAGACATTACCAGTCTGTTACCAGTCCTCCTAGACATTACCAGTCTGTTACCAGTCCTCCTAGAGACATTACCACCAGTCCTCCTGACATTACCAGTCTGTTACCAGTCCTCCTAGACATTACCAGTCTGTTACCAGTCCTCCTAGACATTACCAGTCTGTTACCAGTCCTCCTAGACATTACCTGTCTGTTACCAGTCCTCCTAGACATTACCAGTCTGTTACCAGTCCTCCTGACATTACCAGTCTGTTACCAGTCCTCCTAGACATTACCAGTCCTCCTAGACATTACCAGTCTGTTACCAGTCCTCCTAGACATTACCAGTCTGTTACCAGTCCTCCTAGACATTACCAGTCTGTTACCAGTCCTCCTAGACATTACCAGTCTGTTACCAGTCTAGACATTACCAGTCTGTTACCAGTCTGTTACCAGTCCTCCTAGACATTACCAGTCTGTTACCAGTCCTCCTAGACATTACCAGTCTGTTACCAGTCCTCTAGACATTACCAGTCTACCCTAGACATTACCAGTCTGTTACCAGTCCTCCTAGACATTACCAGTCTGTTACATTACCAGTCTGTTACCAGTCCTCCTGACATTACCAGTCTGTTACCAGTCCTCCTAGACACCAGTCTGTTACCAGTCTGTTACCAGTCCTCCTAGACATTACCAGTCTGTTACCAGTCCTCCTAGACATTACCAGTCTGTTACCAGTCCTCCTAGACATTACCTACCAGTCTGTTACCAGTCCTCCTATACATTACCAGTGTGTTACCAGTCCTCCTAGACATTACCAGTCTGTTACCAGTCCTCCTAGACATTACCAGTCTGTTACCAGTCCTCCTAGACATTACCAGTCTGTTACCAGTCCTCCTAGACATTACCAGTCTGTTACCAGTCCTCCTAGACATTACCAGTCTGTTACCAGTCTGTTACCAGTCCTCCTGGACATTACCAGTCTGTTACCAGTCTGTTACCAGTCTGTTACCAGTCCTCCTAGACATTACCAGTCTGTTACCAGTCTGTTACCAGTCCTCCTAGACATTACCAGTCTGTTACCAGTCCTCCTGGACATTACCAGTCTGTTACCAGTCCTCCTAGACATTACCAGTCTGTTACCAGTCCTCCTAGACATTACCAGTCTGTTACCAGTCCTCCTAGACATTACCAGTCTGTTACCAGTCCTCCTAGACATTACCAGTCTGTTACCAGTCCTCCT
The DNA here is from genome assembly GCF_023373465.1 of Oncorhynchus keta. Taxonomy (NCBI): domain Eukaryota; kingdom Metazoa; phylum Chordata; class Actinopteri; order Salmoniformes; family Salmonidae; genus Oncorhynchus; species Oncorhynchus keta. The sequence continues at coordinate 125,964 of NW_026290903.1, forward strand.
AGACATTACCAGTCTGTTACCAGTCCTCCTAGACATTACCAGTCTGTTACCAGTCCTCCTAGACATTACCAGTCTGTTACCAGTCCTCCTAGACATTACCAGTCTGTTACCAGTCCTCCTAGACATTACCAGTCTGTTACCAGTCCTCCTAGACATTACCAGTCTGTTACCAGTCCTCCTAGACATTACCTGTCTGTTACCAGTCCTCCTACATTACCAGTCTGTTACCAGTCCTCCTAGACATTACCAGTCTGTTACCAGTCTGTTACCCTAGACATTACCTGACATTACCAGTCTGTTACCAGTCCTCCTAGACATTACCAGTCTGTTACCAGTCCTCCTAGACATTACCAGTGTGTTACCAGTCCTCCTAGACATTACCAGTCTGTTACCAGTCCTCCTAGACATTACCAGTCTGTTACCAGTCCTCCTAGACATTACCAGTCTATTACCAGTCCTCCTAGACATTACCAGTCTGTTACCAGTCTGTTACCAGTCCTCCTAGACATTACCAGTCTGTTACCAGTCTGTTACCAGTCTGTTACCAGTCCTCCTAGACATTACCAGTCTGTTACCAGTCCTCCTAGACATTACCAGTCTGTTACCAGTCCTCCTAGACATTACCAGTCTGTTACCAGTCCTCCTAGACATTACCAGTCTGTTACCACCAGTCCTCCTAGACATTACCAGTCTGTTACCAGTCCTCCTAGACATTACCAGTCTGTTACCAGTCCTCCTAGACATTACCAGTCTGTTACCAGTCCTCCTATACATTACCAGTCTGTTACCAGTCCTCCTAGACATTACCTGTCTGTTACCAGTCCTCCTAGACATTACCAGTCTGTTACCAGTCCTCCTAGACATTACCAGTCTGTTACCAGTCCTCCTAGACATTACCAGTCTGTTACCAGTCTGTTACCAGTCTGTTACCAGTCTGTTACCAGTCTGTTACCAGTCCTCCTAGACATTACCAGTCTGTTACCAGTCTGTTACCAGTCCTCCTAGACATTACCAGTCTGTTACCAGTCTGTTACCAGTCTGTTACCAGTCCTCCTAGACATTACCAGTCTGTTACCAGTCCTCCTAGACATTACCAGTCTGTTACCAGTCTGTTACCAGTCTGTTACCAGTCTGTTACCAGTCCTCCTAGACATTACCAGTCTGTTACCAGTCCTCCTAGACATTACCAGTCTGTTACCAGTCCTCCTAGACATTACCAGTCTGTTACCAGTCCTCCTAGACATTACCAGTCTGTTACCAGTCCTCCTAGACATTACCAGTCTGTTACCAGTCCTCCTAGACATTACCAGTCTGTTACCAGTCTGTTACCAGTCTGTTACCAGTCTGTTACCAGTCCTCCTAGACATTACCAGTCTGTTACCAGTCCTCCTAGACATTACCAGTCTGTTACCAGTCCTCCTAGACATTACCAGTCTGTTACCAGTCCTCCTAGACATTACCAGTCTGTTACCAGTCCTCCTAGACATTACCTGTCTGTTACCAGTCCTCTAGACATTACCATTACCAGTCTGTTACCAGACATTACCAGTCCTGTTACCAGTCTCCTAGACATTACCAGTCTGTTACCAGTCTGTTACCAGTCTGTCCTCCTAGACATTACCAGTCTGTTACCCAGACATTACCAGTCTGACATTACCAGTCTGTTACCAGTCCTCCTAGACATTACCTGTCTGTTACCAGTCCTCCTAGACATTACCAGTCTGTTACCAGTCCTCCTAGACATTACCAGTCTGTTACCAGTCCTCCTAGACATTACCAGTCTGTTACCAGTCTGTTACCAGTCTGTTACCAGTCCTCCTAGACATTACCAGTCTGTCTGTTACCAGTCCTCCTAGACATTACCAGTCTGTTACCAGTCTGTTACCAGTCTGTTACCAGTCCTCCTAGACATTACCAGTCTGTTACCAGTCCTCCTAGACATTACCAGTCTGTTACCAGTCCTCTAGACATTACCAGTCTGTTACCAGTCCTCCTAGACATTACCAGTCTGTTACCAGTCCTCCTAGACATTACCAGTCTGTTGTTACCAGTCCTCCTTACATTACCAGTCTGTTACCACCAGTCCTCCTAGACAGACCAGTCTGTTACCAGTCTGTTACCAGTTACCAGTCCCTAGACATTACCAGTCTGTTACCAGTCCTCCTGACATTACCAGTCTGTTACCAGTCCTCCTAGACATTCTGTTACCAGTTACCAGTCCTCCTAGACATTACCAGTCTGTTACCAGTCCTCTGTTACCAGTCTGTTACCAGTCCTCCTAGACATTACCAGTCCAGACATTACCAGTCTGTTACCAGTCCTCCTAGACATTACCAGTCTGTTACCAGTGTTACCAGTCTGTTACCAGTCCTCCTAGACATTACCAGTCTGTTACCAGTCCTCCTAGACATTACCAGTCTGTTACCAGTCCTCCTAGACATTACCAGTCTGTTACCAGTCCTCCTAGACATTACCAGTCTGTTACCAGTCCTCCTGACATTACCAGTCTGTTACCAGTTCCTCTAGACATTACCAGTCTGTTACCAGTCCTCCTAGACATTACCAGTCTGTTACCAGTCCTCCTAGACATTACCAGTCTGTTACCAGTCCTAGACATTACCAGTCTGTTACCAGTCCTCCTATTACCAGTCTGTTACCAGTCTGTTACCAGTCTGTTACCAGTCCTCCTAGACATTACCTGTCTGTTACCAGTCCTCCTAGACATTACCAGTCTGTTACCAGTCCTCCTAGACATTACCAGTCTGTTACCAGTCCTCCTAGACATTACCAGTCTGTTACCAGTCTGTTACCAGTCTGTTACCAGTCTGTTACCAGTCCTCCTAGACATTACCAGTCTGTTACCAGTCCTCCTATACATTACCAGTCTGTTACCAGTCCTCCTAGACATTACCTGTCTGTTACCAGTCCTCCTAGACATTACCAGTCTGTTACCAGTCCTGACATTACCAGTTCCAGTCCTAGACATTACCAGTCTGTTACCAGTCCTCCTAGACATTACCAGTCTGTTACCAGTCCTCCTAGACATTACCAGTCTGTTACCAGTCCTCCTAGACATTACCAGTCTGTTACCAGTCCTCCTAGACATTACCAGTCTGTTACCAGTCCTCCTAGACATTACCAGTCTGTTACCAGTCCTCCTAGACATTACCAGTCTGTTACCAGTCCTCCTAGACATTACCAGTCTGTTACCAGTCCTCCTAGACATTACCAGTCTGTTACCAGTCCTCCTAGACATTACCAGTCTGTTACCAGTCTGTTACCAGTCTGTTACCAGTCCTCCTAGACATTACCAGTCTGTTACCAGTCCTCCTAGACATTACCAGTCTGTTACCAGTCTGTTACCAGTCTGTTACCAGTCCTCCTAGACATTACCAGTCTGTTACCAGTCCTCCTAGACATTACCAGTCTGTTACCAGTCCTCCTAGACATTACCAGTCTGTTACCAGTCCTTCTAGACATTACCAGTCTGTTACCAGTCTGTTACCAGTCTGTTACCAGTCTGTTACCAGTCCTCCTAGACATTACCAGTCTGTTACCAGTCTGTTACCAGTCTGTTACCAGTCCTCCTAGACATTACCAGTCTGTTACCAGTCCTCCTAGACATTACCAGTCTGTTACCAGTCCTCCTAGACATTACCAGTCTGTTACCAGTCCTCCTAGACATTACCAGTCTGTTACCAGTCCTCCTAGACATTACCAGTCTGTTACCAGTCCTCCTAGACATTACCAGTCTGTTACCAGTCTGTTACCAGTCCTCCTAGACATTACCAGTCTGTTACCAGTCCTCCTGGACATTACCAGTCTGTTACCAGTCCTCCTAGACATTACCAGTCTGTTACCAGTCCTCCTAGACATTACCAGTCTGTTACCAGTCCTCCTAGACATTACCAGTCTGTTACCAGTCCTCCTAGACATTACCAGTCTGTTACCAGTCCTCCTAGACATTACCAGTCTGTTACCAGTCCTCCTGGACATTACCAGTCTGTTACCAGTCCTCCTAGACATTACCAGTCTGTTACCAGTCTGTTACCAGTCCTCCTAGACATTACCAGTCTGTTACCAGTCCTCCTAGACATTACCAGTCTGTTACCAGTCCTCCTAGACATTACCAGTCTGTTACCAGTCCTCCTAGACATTACCAGTCTGTTACCAGTCCTCCTAGACATTACCAGTCTGTTACCAGTCCTCCTGGACATTACCAGTCTGTTACCAGTCCTCCTAGACATTACCTGTCTGTTACCAGTCCTCCTAGACATTACCAGTCTGTTACCAGTCCTCCTAGACATTACCAGTCTGTTACCAGTCCTCCTAGACATTACCAGTCTGTTACCAGTCCTCCTAGACATTACCAGTCTGTTACCAGTCTTACCAGTCCTCCTAGACATTACCAGTCTGTTACCAGTCCTCCTAGACATTACCTGTCTGTTACCAGTCCTCCTAGACATTACCTGTTACCAGTCTGTTACCAGTCCTCCTAGACATTACCAGTCTGTTACCAGTCCTCCTAGACATTACCAGTCTGTTACCAGTCCTCCTAGACATTACCAGTCTGTTACCAGTCCTCCTGACATTACCAGTCTGTTACCAGTCCTCCTAGACATTACCAGTCTGTTACCAGTCCTCCTAGACATTACCAGTCTGTTACCAGTCCTCCTAGACATTACCAGTCTGTTAGTCCAGTCCTCCTAGACATTACCAGTCTGTTACCAGTCCTCTGACATTACCAGTCTGTTACCAGTCCTCCTAGACATTACCAGTCTGTTACCAGTCCTCCTAGACATTACCAGTCTGTTACCAGTCCTCCTAGACATTACCAGTCTGTTACCAGTCCTCCTAGACATTACCAGTCTGTTACCAGTTACCTCCTCCTAGACATTACCAGTCTGTTACCAGTCCTCTGACATTACCAGTCTGTTACCAGTCCTCCTAGACATTACCAGTCTGTTACCAGTCCTCCTAGACATTACCAGTCTGTTACCAGTCCTCCTAGACATTACCAGTCTGTTACCAGTCCTCCTAGACATTACCAGTCTGTTACCAGTCCAGTCCTCCTAGACATTACCAGTCTGTTACCAGTCTGACATTACCAGTCTGTTACCAGTCCTTACCAGACTGTTACCAGTCTGTTACCAGTCCTCCTAGACATTACCCAGTCTGTTACCAGTCCTCCATTACCAGTCTGTTACCAGTCCTCCTAGACACCAGTCTGTTACCAGTCTGTTACCAGTCCTCTAGACATTACCATTACCAGTCTGTTACCAGTCCTCCTAGACATTACCAGTCTGTTACCAGTCCTCCTCCTAGACATTACCAGTCTGTTACCAGTCCTCCTAGACATTACCAGTCTGTTACCAGTCTGACATTACCAGTCTGTTACCAGTCCTCCTGACATTACCAGTCTGTTACCAGTCCTCCTAGACATTACCAGTCATTACCAGTCTGTTACCAGTCTAGACATTACCAGTCTGTTACCAGTCCTCCTAGACATTACCAGTCTGTTACCAGTCCTCCTAGACATTACCAGTCTGTTACCAGTCCTCCTAGACATTACCAGTCTGTTACCAGTCTGTTACCAGTCTGTTACCAGTCCTCCTAGACATTACCAGTCTGTTACCAGTCCTTCTAGACATTACCAGTCTGTTACCAGTCTGTTACCAGTCTGTTACCAGTCCTCCTAGACATTACCAGTCTGTTACCAGTCTGTTACCAGTCTGTTACCAGTCCTCCTAGACATTACCAGTCTGTTACCAGTCCTCCTAGACATTACCAGTCTGTTACCAGTCCTCCTAGACATTACCAGTCTGTTACCAGTCTGTTACCAGTCTGTTACCAGTCTGTTACCAGTCTGTTACCAGTCCTCCTAGACATTACCAGTCTGTTACCAGTCCTCCTAGACATTACCAGTCTGTTACCAGTCCTCCTAGACATTACCAGTCTGTTACCAGTCCTCCTAGACATTACCAGTCTGTTACCAGTCCTCCTAGACATTACCAGTCTGTTACCAGTCCTCCTAGACATTACCAGTCTGTTACCAGTCCTCCTAGACATTACCAGTCTGTTACCAGTCCTCCTAGACATTACCAGTCTGTTACCAGTCCTCCTAGACATTACCAGTCTGTTACCAGTCCTCCTAGACATTACCTGTCTGTTACCAGTCCTCCTAGACATTACCAGTCTGTTACCAGTCCTCCTAGACATTACCATTCTGTTACCAGTCCTCCTAGACATTACCTGTCTGTTACCAGTCCTCCTAGACATTACCAGTCTGTTACCAGTCCTCCTAGACATTACCAGTCTGTTACCAGTCCTCCTAGACATTACCTGTCTGTTACCAGTCCTCCTGGACATTACCAGTCTGTTACCAGTCCTCCTAGACATTACCTGTCTGTTACCAGTCCTCCTGGACATTACCATTACCAGTCTGTTACCAGTCCTCCTAGACATTACCCTGTTACCAGTCTGTTACCAGTCTGTTACCAGACATTACCAGTCTGTTACCAGTCCTCCTAGACATTACCAGTCTGTTACCAGTCCTCCTAGACATTACCAGTCTGTTACCAGACATTACCAGTCTGTTACCAGTCCTCCTGGACATTATCTGTCTGTTACCAGTCCTCCTAGACATTACCAGTCTGTAACCAGTCTTTGTGGACATTACCTGTCTGTTACCAGTCCTCCTAGACATTACCTGTCTGTTACCAGTCCTCCTAGACATTACCTGTCTGTTACCAGTCTGTTACCAGTCCTCCTAGACATTACCAGTCTGTTACCAGTCCTCCTAGACATTACCAGTCTGTTACCAGTCCTCCTAGACATTACCAGTCTGTTACCAGTCCTCCTAGACATTACCAGTCTGTTACCAGTCCTCCTAGACATTACCAGTCTGTTACCAGTCCTCCTAGACATTACCAGTCTGTTACCAGTCCTCCTGGACATTACCTGTCTGTTACCAGTCCTCCTAGACATTACCAGTCTGTTACCAGTCCTCCTAGACATTACAGTCTGTTACCAGTCCTGTTACCAGTCTGTTACCAGTCCTCCTAGACATTACCAGTCTGTTACCAGTCCTCCTAGACATTACCAGTCTGTTACCAGTCCTCCTAGACATTACCAGTCTGTTACCAGTCCTCCTAGACATTACCAGTCCTCCTAGACATTACCAGTCTGTTACCTCCTCCGGACATTACCAGTCTGTTACCAGTCCTCCTAGACATTACCAGTCTGTTACCAGTCCTCCTAGACATTACCAGTCTGTTACCAGACATTACCAGTCTGTTACCAGTCCTCCTAGACATTACCAGTCTGTTACCAGTCCTCCTAGACATTACCAGTCTGTTACCAGTCCTCCTGGACATTACCAGTCTGTTACCAGTCCTCCTAGACATTACCAGTCTGTTACCAGTCTAGACATTCTGTTACATTACCTGTCTGTTACCAGTCCTCCTAGACATTACCTGTCTGTTACCAGTCCTCCTAGACATTACCAGTCTGTTACCAGTCCTCCTAGACATTACCTGTCTGTTACCAGTCCTCCTAGACATTACCAGTCTGTTACCAGTCCTCCTAGACATTACCAGTCTGTTACCAGTCCTCCTAGACATTACCTGTCTGTTACCAGTCCTCCTAGACATTACCTGTCTGTTACCAGTCCTCCTAGACATTACCTGTCTGTTACTAGTCCTCCTGGACATTACCTGTCTGTTACCAGTCCTCCTAGACATTAGACTGTTACCAGTCCTCCTGTTACCAGTCTGTCCTCCTAGACATTACCAGTCTGTTACCAGTCCTCCTAGACATTACCAGTCTGTTACCAGTCCTCCTAGACATTACCAGTCTGTTACCAGTCCTCCTAGACATTACCAGTCTGTTACCAGTCCTCCTAGACATTACCAGTCTGTTACCAGTCCTCCTAGACATTACCAGTCTGTTACCAGTCCTCCTAGACATTACCAGTCTGTTACCAGTCCTCCTAGACATTACCAGTCTGTTACCAGTCCTCTGACATTACCAGTCTGTTACCAGTCCTCCTAGACATTACCAGTCTGTTACCAGTCCTCCTAGACATTACCAGTCTGTTACCAGTCCTCTGACATTACCAGTCTGTTACCAGTCCTCCTAGACATTACCAGTCTGTTACCAGTCCTCCTGACATTACCAGTCTGTTACCAGTCCTCCTAGACATTACCAGTCTGTTACCAGTCCTCCTAGACATTACCAGTCTGTTACCAGTCCTCCTAGACATTACCAGTCTGTTACCAGTCCTCCTGGACATTACAGTCTGTTACCAGTCCTCCTGACATTACCAGTCTGTTACCAGTCCTCCTGGACATTACCAGTCTGTTACCAGTCCTCCTGACATTACCATTACCAGTCTGTTACCAGTCCTCCTAGACATTACCAGTCTGTTACCAGTCCTCCTAGACATTACCAGTCTGTTACCAGTCCTCCTAGACATTACCAGTCTGTTACCAGTCCTCCTAGACATTACCAGTCTGTTACCAGTCCTCCTAGACATTACCAGTCTGTTACCAGTCCTCCTAGACATTACCAGTCTGTTACCAGTCCTCCTAGACATTACCAGTCTGTTACCAGTCTGTTCCTAGACATTACCAGTCTGTTACCAGTCCTCTGACATTACCAGTCTGTTACCAGTCCTCCTAGACATTACCTGTCTGTTACCAGTCCTCCTGGACATTACCTGTCTGTTACCAGTCCTCCTGGACATTACCTGTCTGTTACCAGTCCTCCTAGACATTACCAGTCTGTTACCAGTCCTCCTAGACATTACCTGTCTGTTACCAGTCCTCCTAGACATTACCAGTCTGTTACCAGTCCTCCTAGACATTACCAGTCTGTTACCAGTCCTCCTAGACATTACCTGTCTGTTACCAGTCCTCCTAGACATTACCAGTCTGTTACCAGTCCTCCTAGACATTACCAGTCTGTTACCAGTCCTCCTAGACATTACCAGTCTGTTACCAGTCCTCCTAGACATTACCAGTCTGTTACCAGTCCTCCTAGACATTACCAGTCTGTTACCAGTCCTCCTAGACATTACCAGTCTGTTACCAGTCCTCCTAGACATTACCAGTCTGTTACCAGTCTGTTACCAGTCCTCCTAGACATTACCAGTCTGTTACCAGTCCTCCTAGACATTACCAGTCTGTTACCAGTCCTCCTAGACATTACCAGTCTGTTACCAGTCCTCCTGGACATTACCAGTCTGTTACCAGTCCTCCTAGACATTACCAGTCTGTTACCAGTCCTCCTAGACATTACCAGTCTGTTACCAGTCCTCCTGGACATTACCAGTCTGTTACCAGTCCTCCTGGACATTACCTGTCTGTTACCAGTCCTCCTGGACATTACCAGTCTGTTACCAGTCCTCCTAGACATTACCAGTCTGTTACCAGTCCTCCTAGACATTACCAGTCTGTTACCAGTCCTCCTAGACATTACCAGTCTGTTACCAGTCCTCCTAGACATTGTCTGTTACCAGTCCTCCTAGACATTACCAGTCTGTTACCAGTCCTCCTAGACATTACCAGTCTGTTACCAGTCCTCCTGGACATTACCAGTCTGTTACCAGTCCTCCTAGACATTACCAGTCTGTTACCAGTCCTCCTAGACATTACCAGTCTGTTACCAGTCCTCCTAGACATTACCTGTCTGTTACCAGTCCTCCTGGACATTACCAGTCTGTTACCAGTCCTCCTAGACATTACCTTTCTGTTACCAGTCCTCCTGGACATTACCTGTCTGTTACCAGTCCTCCTGGACATTACCAGTCTGTTACCAGTCCTCTAGACATTACCAGTCTGTTACCAGTCCTCCTAGACATTACCTGTCTGTTACCAGTCCTCCAAGACAATCGATGTCTGTTACCAGTCCTCCTAGACATTACCTGTCTGTTACCAGTCCTCCTAGACATTACCAGTCTGTTACCAGTCCTCCTAGACATTACCTGTCTGTTACCAGTCCTCCTCGACATTACCTGTCTGTTACCAGTCCTCCTAGACATTACCTGTCTGTTACCAGTCCTCCTAGACATTACCTGTCTGTTACCAGTCCTCCTCCTAGACATTACCAGTCTGTTACCAGTCTTTGTAGACATTAGCTGTCTGTTACCAGTCCTCCTAGACATTACCTGTCTGTTACCATTTACATTACATTTACCATTTAAGTCTAGTTACCAGTCCTCCTCCAGACCAGTCTGTTACAAATTGGTGCATTCACCGTTCCAGTGGACCAGTCCTCCTAGACATTACCAGTGCATCTAAATACCTGTCTTTACCAGGGGGGTGAGAAGGATTACCACTTTATCCTAGTCCTAGGTATTCCTTAAAGAGTGGGGTTTACCAGGTGTCTGTTACCAGTGACTCCCTCCTGTCGTTAGGGAGTCTGTTACCAGTCCTCCTGGACATTACCAGTCTGTTACCAGTTTTGACATTGGTCTGGGAACCAGTCCTCCAGTGGTAGGGAGTCTGTTACCAGTCTGTTACCAGTCCTCCTTGACATGGGTGTTACCAGGGCCTGATTACCAGTCTGTTACCAGTCCCCCTCTGGACAGCTCCAGTAGGCAAGCTGTTACCATCCTCTAGACATTAGTCCAGTCTGTTACCAGTCCTCCTAGACATTACCAGTCTGTTACCAGTCCTCCTGAGAGAACTTACCAGTCTGTTACCAGACATTACCTGTCTGTTACCAGTTCTAGACATTACCAGTCTGTTAATGGCCAGTCAGGCAGTCCCCAGACATTACCAGTCTGTTACCAGTCTGCAGTCTGTTACCAGTCCTGACAAGTGCCTGACATTACCAGTCTGACCAGTCCGCCGACATTACCAGTCTGTTACCAGTCCTCCGGATGTCTGTTAGAGCATTACCTACCAGTCTGTTACCAGTCTGTTACCAGAGACATTACCAGTCTGTTGTCTGTTACTTAGCATTACCAGTCTGTTACCAGGACATTACCAGTCTGTTACCAGTCTGTTACCAGTCCTCCTGGACCGTCTGGCAGTCCTTACCAGCTCCAGTCTGTTACCAGTCTGTTACCAGCTTGACATTACCAGGTGATCCAGTCCTCCTAGACATTATATGTCTGTTACCAGACATGCAGACATTGTTACCAGTCCTCCTGGTCATCACAGTCTGGGAACCAGAGAACATTACCTGTCTGTTACCAGTCCTCCTGACATACCAGTCTGTTACCAGGTTATGACATTACCAGTCTGTTACCAGTCCTCCGAGAATTACCAGTCTGAGAGGGCCTAGAACAGAGCCCTGGGGGACACCAGTGGTTACCAGAGACTGTCTCGCCACTGCCACCTGACATACCAGTCTGTTACCTGTCAGTCCTCCTGGACATTACCAGTCTGTTACCAGTCCTCCTAGACATTACCAGTCTGGACATTACCAGTCTGTTACCAGTTCCTAGACATTAGTCTGTTACCAGGCAGACATAGGTCTAGACCAGTCTGATTACCAGTCTGTTACCAGAGACATTACCAGTCTGTTACCAGTCTGTTACCAGTCCTCCTGATACAGAGATTACCAGTCTGTTACCAGTCCTGAATTACCAGTCTGTTACCAGTCCTCCTGACATTTACCAGTCTGTTACCAGGTCAGTCTGTTACCAGAGAGATACTGTTAGAGTCTGTTACCAGTCCTCCTGGACATTAGAGTCTTTGGAGAGAAAAGAAAGTCTGTTACTGGTCCTGTAGTTGTCTGACATCTGGAGGGATCAGATGTTAGGTTTTTCAGAAGGGGTGCATTACCAGTCTGCTCTCTACCGGAAGGGACATTACCAGTCTGTCAGGGATGAGTTGATGAGCGAGGTGAGGTAAGGGACCAGTCTCCGGAAATGGTCTGTTACCAGAGAAGACCAGGATAGTTAGACCAGGTTGTCTGTTACCAGTCCAGTCCTATGATTACCAGTCTGTTACCAGTCCTCTGGACATTAGTCTGACCAGGGTTACCAGAGGACATTACCAGTCTGTTACTGGGCAGTGTTACCAGTCCTCCTAGACATTACCAGTCTGTCAGTCTGTTACCAGCAAACCAGTCCTCGGATGTCAGTGTTACCAGTCTCTCAACATTGTCTGACCAGTCATCTGCATTACCAGTCTGTTACCAGATTCCAGGTTACCAGGGAGACATTACCAGTCTGTTACCAGTCCTGTTAGAGGCAGATTACCTTACAGTCTGTTACCAGTCCTCCTAGACATTACCAGTCTGTTACCAGTCTGTTACCAGTCCTCCTAGACATTACCAGTCTGTTACCAGTCTGTACCAGTCCTGAGACATTACCAGTCTGTTACCAGTCCTGCCCGGACATTACCTGTCTGTTACCAGTCCTCCTAGACATTACCAGTCTGTTACCAGCCACGGAGCAGTCTGACCAGTCTCCTGTTACCAGTCCTCCTGGACATACCAGTCTGTTACCAGACATAGACATTCCAGGATGTTACCAGTCCTCCTAGACATTACCAGGGTTGACCAGGCATCTCCAGGACATACAGTTGGACCAGTCCTCCTGAGCAGAGGACCAGTCTGATACCAGTACCAGTCTGGGACCAGTCCTCCTAGACATTACCAGTCTGTTACCAGTCCTCCGACATACCATCCAGTAGGTCTGTTACCAGTCTGGACCAGTCCTCCTATGACAGCAGTCTGTTACCAGTCTGTTACCAGTCCTCCTATACATTAGGTAGTGTTACCAGTCTGGACCAGTATCCTGGACATTAGTCTGTTAACAGTCATCTAGAGATTACCAGGTGTTACCAGTCCTCCTAGTACATTAAGTCTGTTACCAGGGTGAGGGTCAAAAGTATTACCAGTGGTTACCAGTATCAGACATATGAGTCAGTAGACATTACCAGTCTGTTACCAGTACCAGTAGAACTGTTAGAGTCTGTTACCAGTCCTCCTAGGACAGGAGCTGTTATCAAGGTACCAGTCAAGCTCATTGATGAGGTATCTCTCCAGAACCTGGAGTCCTCCTAACATTACCAGTATGTTACCAGTCTGTTACCAGTCCTCCTGGACATTACCAGTCTGTTACAGCATGGAATTACCAGGTTACCAGTCCTCCTAGACATTAGATCTGTTAAGGGGAGAAAGACCAGTCTGACCAGTCCTCCTGGAGACATTACCAGTCTGTTACCAGAGTCTGACCAGAAGCATTAATGGTTACCAGTCTGTTACAGTCCTCCTATGATGGAGTCTGTTACCAGTCCTCCTAGGATTACCAGTCTGTTATCTATCCAGTTCTCCTCAGACATTGAGTCTGTTACCAGTCTGTGGACATTATCTGTCTGTTACCAGTCCTCCTGGACATTACCAGTCTGTTACCAGTCCTCCTAGACATTACCAGTCTGTTACCAGTCTGTTACCAGTCCTCCTGGACATTACCAGTCTGTTACCAGTCCTCCTAGACATTACCTGTCTGTTACCAGTCTGTTACCAGTCCTCCTGGACATTACCAGTCTGTTACCAGTCCTCCTAGACATTACCAGTCTGTTACCAGTCCTCCTAGACATTACCAGTCTGTTACCAGTCCTCCTAGACATTACCTGTCTGTCTGTTACCAGTCCTCCTGGACATTACCAGTCTGTTACCAGTCCTCCTAGACAGTCTGTTACCAGTCTGTTACCAGTCCTCCTCGACATTACCTGTCTGTTACCAGTCCTCCTAGACATTACCTGTCTGTTACCAGTCCTCCTAGACATTGGCTATCTGTTACCAATCCTCCTAGACATTACCAGTGGGTTACCAGTCCTCCTAGACATTTCAAGTCTGTTGCCAGTCCCCCTAGACATTATGTGTCTGTTACCAGTCCTCTGAGACATTACCTTTGTGTTACCAGTCCTCCTGGACATTACCAGTCTGTTACCAGTCCTCCTAGACATTACCAGTCTGTTACCAGTCCTCCTAAACATTACCTGTCTGTTACAGGTCCTCCAAGACAATCCATGTCTGTTACCAGTCCTCCTTGACATTACCTGTCTGTTACCAGTCTTTGTAGACATTAGCTGTCTGTTGCCAGTCCTCCAAAACATTACCTCTTTGTTACCAGTCCTCCTAGACATTACCAGTGTGTTACCAGTCCTCCGAGAAATTACCTTTGTGTTACCAGTCCTCCTAGACATGACCTTTCTGTTACCAATCCTCCAAGACATTACCAGTGTGTTACCAGTCCTCCTAGACATTACCTGTCTGTTTCCAGTCTTTGTGGACATTATCTGTCTGTTACCAGTCCTCCTAGACATTACCAATCTGTTACCAGTCCTCCTGGACATTACCAGTCTGTAACCAGTCTTTGTGGACATTATCTGTCTGTTACCAGTCCTCCTAGACATTACCTGTCTGTTACCAGTCTTTGTGGACATTATCTGTCTGTTACCAGTCCTCCTAGACATTACCAGTCTGTTACCAGTCCTCCTGGATATTACCAGTCTGTAACCAGTCTTTGTGGACATTATCCGTCTGTTACCAGTCCTCTAGACATTACCTTTCTGTTACCAGTCCTCCTAGACATTACCTGTCTGTTACCAGTCTGTTACCAGTCCTCCTGGACATTACCAGTCTGTTATCAGTCCTCCTAGACATTACCAGTCTGTTACCAGTCCTCCTAGACATTACCAGTCTGTTACCAGTCCTCTAAGACATAACCAGTCTGTTACCAGTCCTCCTAGACATTCCATGTCTGTTACCAGTCCTCTAAGACATAACCTGTCTGTTACCAGTCCTCCTAGACATTGTCTATCTGTTACCAATCCTCCTAGACATTACCAGTGGGTTACCAGTCCTCCTAGACATTTCAAGTGACTTTAGACCAAGGCCCTATTCCCTATATAGTACATGACTTTAGACCAGAGCCCTATTCCCTATATAGTACACTACTTTAGACCAGAGCCCTATTCCCTATATAGTACACTACTTTAGACCAGAGCCCTATTCCCTATATAGTGCACTACTTTAGACCAGAGCCCTATTCCCATATATAGTGCACTACTATAGACCAGAGCCCTATTCCCTATATAGTGCACTAATATAGACCAGAACCCTATTCCCTATATAGTGCACTACTATAGACCAGAGTCCTATTCCCTATATAGTACACTACTTTAGACCAGAGCCCTATTCCCTATATAGTGCACTACTATAGACCAGAGTCCTATTCCCTATATAGTGCACTACTTTAGACCAGAGCCCTATTCCCTATATAGTACACTACTTTAGACCAGAGCCCTATTCCCTATATAGTGCACTACTTTAGACCAGAGCTCTATTCCCTATATAGTACATGACTTTAGACCAGGCCCTATTCCCTATAGAGTACACTACTTTAGACCAGAGCCCTATTCCCTATATAGTACACTACTATAGACCAGAGCCCTATTCCCTATATGGTACACTACTTTAGACCAGAGCTCTTTTCCCTATATAGTGCACTACTTTAGACCAGAGCCCTATTCCCTATATAGTACACTACTTTAGACCAGGGCCCTATTCCCTATATAGTACACTACTTTAGACCAGGGCCATATTCCCTATGATAGTACCTACTTTAGACCAGAGCCCTATTCCCTATTTAGTGCACTACTTTAGACCAGAGCCCTATTCCCTATATAGTGCACTACTTTAGACCAGAGCCCTATTCCCTATATAGTCCATTACTTTAGACCAGAGCCCTATTCCCTATATAGTGCACTACTATAGACCAGAGCCCTATTCCCTATATAGTGCACTACTATAGACCAGAGCCCTATTCCCTATATAGTACACTACTATAGACCAGAGCCCTATTCCCTACATAGTACACTACTTTCTCCCATAACCTTATAAAGGGAATAGGGCTCCTTTTGGAATGCAGAAATGGCCTCGTTTTTATCCTTCTAGAAGAACGACAACAGAAGCCCGTTCTACTCTCTACCTTCTCGTGAGTCATCAATATTTTACAGAGTACATGAGAAACAAAGAAAGACTTCTGAAAGATGCATGACCTTCCTTGAGCTTCAGACTTGTTCACATGGCTCGGAAGATAGTAGACTGAGAAGGTCATAGTAGATGTTGGTTGTAAAGTTAAATGCAGAAGTCGTAGTAGATATTTGTTGTAAAGTTAAATACAGAAGTCATAGTAGATATTGGTTGTAAAGTTAAATGCAGAAGTCGTAGTAGATATTGGTTGTAAAGTTAAATGCAGAAGTCGTAGTAGATATTGGTTGTAAAGTTAAATGCAGAAGTCGTAGTAGATATTGGTTGTAAAGTTAAATGCAGAAGTCATAGTAGATATTGGTTGTAAAGTTAAATGCAGAAGTCGTAGTAGATATTGGTTGTAAAGTTAAATGCAGAAGTCGTAGTAGATATTGGTTGTAAAGTTAAATGCAGAAGTCGTAGTAGATATTGGTTGTAAAGTTAAATGCAGAAGTCGTAGTAGATATTGGTTGTAAAGTTAAATGCAGAAGTCGTAGTAGATATTGGTTGTAAAGTTAAATGCAGAAGTCATAGTAGATATTGGTTGTAAAGTTAAATGCAGAAGTCTTAGTAGATATGGTTGTAAAGTTAAATGCAGAAGTCATAGTAGATATTGGTTGTAAAGCTAAATGCAGAAGTCGTAGTAGATATTGGTTGTAAAATTAATGCAGAAGTCATAGTAGATATTGGTTGTAAAGTTAAATGCAGAAGTCATAGTAGATATTGGTTGTAAAGTTAAATACAGAAGTCGTAGTAGATATTGGTTGTAAAATTAAATACAGAAGTCATAGTAGATATTGGTTGTAAAGTTAAATGCAGAAGTCGTAGTAGATATTGGTTGTATAGTTAAATGCAGAAGTCATAGTAGATATTGGTTGTAAAGTTAAATACAGAAGTCGTAGTAGATATTGGTTGTAAAGTTAAATGCAGAACTCTTAGTAGATATGGTTGTAAAGTTAAATGCAGAAGTCATAGTAGATATTGGTTGTAAAGTTAAATGCAGAAGTCATAGTAGATATTGGTTGTAAAGTTAAATGCAGAAGTCATAGTAGATATTGGTTGTAAAGTTAAATGCAGAAGTCGTAGTAGATATTGGTTGTAAAGTTAAATGCAGAAGTCGTAGTAGATATTGGTTGTAAAGTTAAATGCAGAAGTCATAGTAGATATTGGTTGTAAAGTTAAATGCAGAAGTCGTAGTAGATATTGGTTGTAAAGTTAAATGCAGAAGTCGTAGTAGATATTGGTTGTAAAGTTAAATGCAGAAGTTGTAGTAGATATTGGTTGTAAAGTTAAATGCAGAAGTCATAGTAGATATTGGTTGTAAAGTTAAATACAGAAGTCATAGTAGATATTGGTTGTAAAGTTAAATACAGAAGTCGTAGTAGATATTGGTTGTAAAGTTAAATGCAGAAGTCGTAGTAGATATTGGTTGTAAAGTTAAATGCAGAAGTCATAGTAGATATTGGTTGTAAAGTTAAATACAGAAGTCGTAGTAGATATTGGTTGTAAAGTTAAATGCAGAAGTCATAGTAGATATTGGTTGTAAAGTTAAATGCAGAAGTCTATAGTAGATATTGGTTGTAAAGTTAAATGCAGAAGTCATAGTAGATATTGGTTGTAAAGTTAAATGCAGAAGTCGTAGTAGATATTGGTTGTAAAGTTAAATGCAGAAGTCGTAGTAGATATTGGTTGTAAAGTTAAATGCAGAAGTCATAGTAGATATTGGTTGTAAAATTAAATACAGAAGTCATAGTAGATATTGGTTGTAAAGTTAAATGCAGAAGTCAAAGTAGATATTGGTTGTAAAGTTAAATGCAGAAGTCGTAGTAGATATGGTTGTAAAGTTAAATGCAGAAGTCGTAGTAGATATTGGTTGTAAAGTTAAATGCAGAAGTCGTAGTAGATATTGGTTGTAAAATTAAATACAGAAGTCATAGTAGATATTGGTTGTAAAGTTAAATGCAGAAGTCGTAGTAGATATTGGTTGTAAAGTTAAATGCAGAAGTCGTAGTAGATATTGGTTGTAAAATTAAATACAGAAGTCATAGTAGATATTGGTTGTAAAGTTAAATGCAGAAGTCGTAGTAGATATTGGTTGTAAAGTTAAATGCAGAAGTCGTAGTAGATATTGGTTGTAAAGTTAAATGCAGAAGTCGTAGTAGATATTGGTTGTAAAGTTAAATGCAGAAGTCGTAGTAGATATTGGTTGTAAAGTTAAATGCAGAAGTCGTAGTAGATATTGGTTGTAAAGTTAAATGCAGAAGTCGTAGTAGATATTGGTTGTAAAGTTAAATGCAGAAGTCGTAGTAGATATTGGTTGTAAAGTTAAATGCAGAAGTCGTAGTAGATATTGGTTGTAAAGTTAAATGCAGAAGTCATAGTAGATATTGGTTGTAAAGTTAAATGCAGAAGTCGTAGTAGATATTGGTTGTAAAGTTAAATGCAGAAGTCGTAGTAGATATTGGTTGTAAAATTAAATACAGAAGTCATAGTAGATATTGGTTGTAAAGTTAAATGCAGAAGTCGTAGTAGATATTGGTTGTAAAGTTAAATGCAGAAGTCGTAGTAGATATTGGTTGTAAAATTAAATACAGAAGTCATAGTAGATATTGGTTGTAAAGTTAAATGCAGAAGTCGTAGTAGATATTGGTTGTAAAGTTAAATGCAGAAGTCATAGTAGATATTGGTTGTAAAGTTAAATACAGAAGTCGTAGTAGATATTGGTTGTAAAGTTAAATGCAGAAGTCGTAGTAGATATTGGTTGTAAAGTTAAATGCAGAAGTCGTAGTAGATATTGGTTGTAAAGTTAAATGCAGAAGTCGTAGTAGATATTGGTTGTAAAGTTAAATGCAGAAGTCATAGTAGATATTGGTTGTAAAGTTAAATACAGAAGTCGTAGTAGATATTGGTTGTAAAGTTAAATGCAGAAGTCGTAGTAGATATTGGTTGTAAAGTTAAATGCAGAAGTCGTAGTAGATATTGGTTGTAAAAGTTAAATGCAGAAGTCGTAGTAGATATTGGTTGTAAAGTTAAATGCAGAAGTCGTAGTAGATATTGGTTGTAAAGTTAAATGCAGAAGTCGTAGTAGATATTGGTTGTAAAGTTAAATGCAGAAGTCGTAGTAGATATTGGTTGTAAAGTTAAATACAGAAGTCATAGTAGATATTGGTTGTAAAGTTAAATGCAGAAGTCGTAGTAGATATTGGTTGTAAAGTTAAATGCAGAAGTCATAGTAGATATTGGTTGTAAAGTTAAATACAGAAGTCGTAGTAGATATTGGTTGTAAAGTTAAATGCAGAAGTCGTAGTAGATATTGGTTGTAAAGTTAAATGCAGAAGTCGTAGTAGATATTGGTTGTAAAAGTTAAATGCAGAAGTCATAGTAGATATTGGTTGTAAAGTTAAATGCAGAAGTCGTAGTAGATATTGGTTGTAAAGTTAAATGCAGAAGTCGTAGTAGATATTGGTTGTAAAGTTAAATGCAGAAGTCTTAGTAGATATGGTTGTAAAGTTAAATGCAGAAGTCGTAGTAGATATTGGTTGTAAAGTTAAATGCAGAAGTCGTAGTAGATATTGGTTGTAAAATTAAATACAGAAGTCATAGTAGATATTGGTTGTAAAGTTAAATGCAGAAGTCGTAGTAGATATTGGTTGTAAAGTTAAATGCAGAAGTCATAGTAGATATTGGTTGTAAAGTTAAATGTAGAAGTCATAGTAGATATTGGTTGTAAAGTTAAATGCAGAAGTCATAGTAGATATTGGTTGTAAAGTTAAATGCAGAAGTCGTAGTAGATATTGGTTGTAAAGTTAAATGCAGAAGTCGTAGTAGATATTGGTTGTAAAGTTAAATGCAGAAGTCATAGTAGATATTGGTTGTAAAGTTAAATACAGAAGTCGTAGTAGATATTGGTTGTAAAGTTAAATGCAGAACTCTTAGTAGATATGGTTGTAAAGTTAAATGCAGAAGTCATAGTAGATATTGGTTGTAAAGTTAAATGCAGAAGTCATAGTAGATATTGGTTGTAAAGTTAAATGCAGAAGTAATAGTAGATATTGGTTGTAAAGTTAAATGCAGAAGTAATAGTAGATATTGGTTGTAAAGTTAAATTCAGAAGTCGTAGTAGATATTGGTTGTAAAGTTAAATGCAGAAGTCGTAGTAGATATTGGTTGTAAAGTTAAATGCAGAAGTCTTAGTAGATATTGGTTGTAAAGTTAAATGCAGAAGTCGTAGTAGATATTGGTTGTAAAGTTAAATGCAGAAGTCGTAGTAGATATTGGTTGTAAAATTAAATACAGAAGTCATAGTAGATATTGGTTGTAAAGTTAAATGCAGAAGTCAAAGTAGATATTGGTTGTAAAGTTAAATGCAGAAGTCTTAGTAGATATTGGTTGTAAAGTTAAATGCAGAAGTCGTAGTAGATATTGGTTGTAAAGTTAAATGCAGAAGTCGTAGTAGATATTGGTTGTAAAATTAAATACAGAAGTCATAGTAGATATTGGTTGTAAAGTTAAATGCAGAAGTCGTAGTAGATATTGGTTGTAAAGTTAAATGCAGAAGTCGTAGTAGATATTGGTTGTAAAGTTAAATGCAGAAGTCATAGTAGATATTGGTTGTAAAGTTAAATGCAGAAGTCGTAGTAGATATTGGTTGTAAAGTTAAATGCAGAAGTCGTAGTAGATATTGGTTGTAAAGTTAAATGCAGAAGTCGTAGTAGATATTGGTTGTAAAGTTAAATGCAGAAGTCGTAGTAGATATTGGTTGTAAAGTTAAATGCAGAAGTCGTAGTAGATATTGGTTGTAAAGTTAAATGCAGAAGTCGTAGTAGATATTGGTTGTAAAATTAAATACAGAAGTCGTAGTAGATATTGGTTGTAAAGTTAAATGCAGAAGTCATAGTAGATATTGGTTGTAAAGTTAAATGCAGAAGTCGTAGTAGATATTGGTTGTAAAGTTAAATGCAGAAGTCATAGTAGATATTGGTTGTAAAGTTAAATGCAGAAGTCTTAGTAGATATTGGTTGTAAAGTTAAATGCAGAAGTCGTAGTAGATATTGGTTGTAAAGTTAAATGCAGAAGTCGTAGTAGATATTGGTTGTAAAGTTAAATACAGAAGTCATAGTAGATATTGGTTGTAAAGTTAAATGCAGAAGTCATAGTAGATATTGGTTGTAAAGTTAAATGCAGAAGTCATAGTAGATATTGGTTGTAAAGTTAAATGCAGAAGTCGTAGTAGATATTGGTTGTAAAGTTAAATGCAGAAGTCGTAGTAGATATTGGTTGTAAAATTAAATACAGAAGTCATAGTAGATATTGGTTGTAAAGTTAAATGCAGAAGTCTTAGTAGATATGGTTGTAAAGTTAAATGCAGAAGTCGTAGTAGATATTTGTTGTAAAGTTAAATGCAGAAGTCATAGTAGATATTGGTTGTAAAGTTAAATGCAGAAGTCAAAGTAGATATTGGTTGTAAAGTTAAATGCAGAAGTCATAGTAGATATTGGTTGTAAAGTTAAATGCAGAAGTCGTAGTAGATATTGGTTGTAAAGTTAAATGCAGAAGTCGTAGTAGATATTGGTTGTAAAGTTAAATGCAGAAGTCGTAGTAGATCTGGTTGTAAAGTTAAATGCAGAAGTCATAGTAGATATTGGTTGTAAAGTTAAATGCAGAAGTCGTAGTAGATATTGGTTGTAAAGTTAAATGCAGAAGTCGTAGTAGATATTGGTTGTAAAGTTAAATGCAGAAGTCGTAGTAGATTTGGTTGTAAAGTTAAATGCAGAAGTCATAGTAGATATTGGTTGTAAAGTTAAATGCAGAAGTCGTAGTAGATATGGTTGTAAAGTTAAATGCAGAAGTCGTAGTAGATATTGGTTGTAAAGTTAAATGCAGAAGTCGTAGTAGATATTGGTTGTAAAATTAAATACAGAAGTCATAGTAGATATTGGTTGTAAAGTTAAATGCAGAAGTCATAGTAGATATTGGTTGTAAAGTTAAATGCAGAAGTCATAGTAGATATTGGTTGTAAAGTTAAATGCAGAAGTCGTAGTAGATATTGGTTGTAAAGTTAAATGCAGAAGTCGTAGTAGATATTGGTTGTAAAGTTAAATGCAGAAGTCATAGTAGATATTGGTTGTAAAGTTAAATGCAGAAGTCGTAGTAGATATTGGTTGTAAAGTTAAATGCAGAAGTCGTAGTAGATATTGGTTGTAAAATTAAATACAGAAGTCATAGTAGATATTGGTTGTAAAGTTAAATGCAGAAGTCGTAGTAGATATTGGTTGTAAAGTTAAATGCAGAAGTCATAGTAGATATTGGTTGTAAAGTTAAATGTAGAAGTCATAGTAGATATTGGTTGTAAAGTTAAATGCAGAAGTCATAGTAGATATTGGTTGTAAAGTTAAATGCAGAAGTCGTAGTAGATATTGGTTGTAAAGTTAAATGCAGAAGTCGTAGTAGATATTGGTTGTAAAATTAAATACAGAAGTCATAGTAGATATTGGTTGTAAAGTTAAATACAGAAGTCGTAGTAGATATTGATTGTAAAGTTAAATGCAGAAGTCGTAGTAGATATTGGTTGTAAAGTTAAATACAGAAGTCATAGTAGATATTGGTTGTAAAGTTAAATGCAGAAGTCGTAGTAGATATTGGTTGTAAAGTTAAATGCAGAAGTCATAGTAGATATTGGTTGTAAAGTTAAATGTAGAAGTCATAGTAGATATTGGTTGTAAAGTTAAATGCAGAAGTCATAGTAGATATTGGTTGTAAAGTTAAATGCAGAAGTCGTAGTAGATATTGGTTGTAAAGTTAAATGCAGAAGTCGTAGTAGATATTGGTTGTAAAGTTAAATGCAGAAGTCATAGTAGATATTGGTTGTAAAGTTAAATACAGAAGTCGTAGTAGATATTGGTTGTAAAGTTAAATGCAGAAGTCGTAGTAGATATTGGTTGTAAAGTTAAATGCAGAAGTCGTAGTAGATATTGGTTGTAAAATTAAATACAGAAGTCGTAGTAGATATTGGTTGTAAAGTTAAATGCAGAAGTCGTAGTAGATATTGGTTGTAAAGTTAAATGCAGAAGTCGTAGTAGATATTGGTTGTAAAGTTAAATGCAGAAGTCGTAGTAGATATTGGTTGTAAAGTTAAATGCAGAAGTCATAGTAGATATTGGTTGTAAAGTTAAATGCAGAAGTCATAGTAGATATTGGTTGTAAAGTTAAATGCAGAAGTCATAGTAGATATTGGTTGTAAAGTTAAATGCAGAAGTCGTAGTAGATATTGGTTGTAAAGTTAAATGCAGAAGTCGTAGTAGATATTGGTTGTAAAGTTAAATGCAGAAGTCGTAGTAGATATTGGTTGTAAAGTTAAATGCAGAAGTCATAGTAGATATTGGTTGTAAAGTTAAATGCAGAAGTCGTAGTAGATATTGGTTGTAAAGTTAAATGCAGAAGTCGTAGTAGATATTGGTTGTAAAGTTAAATACAGAAGTCGTAGTAGATATTGGTTGTAAAGTTAAATGCAGAAGTCGTAGTAGATATTGGTTGTAAAGTTAAATACAGAAGTCGTAGTAGATATTGGTTGTAAAGTTAAATGCAGAAGTCGTAGTAGATATTGGTTGTAAAGTTAAATGCAGAAGTCGTAGTAGATATTGGTTGTAAAGTTAAATACAGAAGTCATAGTAGATATTGGTTGTAAAGTTAAATGCAGAAGTCGTAGTAGATATTGGTTGTAAAGTTAAATGCAGAAGTCGTAGTAGATATTGGTTGTAAAGTTAAATGCAGAAGTCGTAGTAGATATTGGTTGTAAAGTTAAATGCAGAAGTCTTAGTAGATATTGGTTGTAAAGTTAAATGCAGAAGTCGTAGTAGATATTGGTTGTAAAGTTAAATGCAGAAGTCGTAGTAGATATTGGTTGTAAAGTTAAATGCAGAAGTCGTAGTAGATATTGGTTGTAAAGTTAAATGCAGAAGTCGTAGTAGATATTGGTTGTAAAGTTAAATGCAGAAGTCGTAGTAGATATTGGTTGTAAAGTTAAATGCAGAAGTCGTAGTAGATATTGGTTGTAAAGTTAAATGCAGAAGTCATAGTAGATATTGGTTGTAAAGTTAAATGCAGAAGTCGTAGTAGATATTGGTTGTAAAGTTAAATGCAGAAGTCGTAGTAGATATTGGTTGTAAAGTTAAATGCAGAAGTCGTAGTAGATATTGGTTGTAAAGTTAAATGCAGAAGTCGTAGTAGATATTGGTTGTAAAGTTAAATGCAGAAGTCGTAGTAGATATTGGTTGTAAAGTTAAATGCAGAAGTCGTAGTAGATATTGGTTGTAAAGTTAAATGCAGAAGTCGTAGTAGATATTGGTTGTAAAGTTAAATGCAGAAGTCGTAGTAGATATTGGTTGTAAAGTTAAATGCAGAAGTCGTAGTAGATATTGGTTGTAAAGTTAAATGCAGAAGTCGTAGTAGATATTGGTTGTAAAGTTAAATGCAGAAGTCGTAGTAGATAGTGCAGAAGTCTTAGTAGATATTGGTTGTAAAGTTAAATGCATGCAGAAGTCGTAGTAGATATTGGTTGTAAAGTTAAATGCAGAAGTCGTAGTAGATATTGGTTGTAAAATTAAATACAGAAGTCATAGTAGATATTGGTTGTAAAGTTAAATGCAGAAGTCGTAGTAGATATTGGTTGTAAAGTTAAATGCAGAAGTCATAGTAGATATTGGTTGTAAAGTTAAATGTAGAAGTCATAGTAGATATTGGTTGTAAAGTTAAATGCAGAAGTCATAGTAGATATTGGTTGTAAAGTTAAATGCAGAAGTCGTAGTAGATATTGGTTGTAAAGTTAAATGCAGAAGTCGTAGTAGATCTGGTTGTAAAGTTAAATGCAGAAGTCATAGTAGATATTGGTTGTAAAGTTAAATGCAGAAGTCGTAGTAGATATGGTTGTAAAGTTAAATACAGAAGTCGTAGTAGATATTGGTTGTAAAGTTAAATGCAGAAGTCGTAGTAGATATTGGTTGTAAAGTTAAATGCAGAAGTCGTAGTAGATATTGGTTGTAAATTTAAATACAGAAGTCGTAGTAGATATTGGTTGTAAAGTTAAATGCAGAAGTCATAGTAGATATTGGTTGTAAAGTTAAATGCAGAAGTCGTAGTAGATATTGGTTGTAAAGTTAAATGCAGAAGTCATAGTAGATATTGGTTGTAAAGTTAAATGCAGAAGTCTTAGTAGATATTGGTTGTAAAGTTAAATGCAGAAGTCGTAGTAGATATGGTTGTAAAGTTAAATGCAGAAGTCGTAGTAGATATTGGTTGTAAAGTTAAATGCAGAAGTCATAGTAGATATTGGTTGTAAAGTTAAATGCAGAAGTCAAAGTAGATATTGGTTGTAAAGTTAAATGCAGAAGTCATAGTAGATGTTGGTTGTAAAGTTAAATGCAGAAGTCGTAGTAGATATTGGTTGTAAAGTTAAATGCAGAAGTCGTAGTAGATATTGGTTGTAAAATTAAATACAGAAGTCATAGTAGATATTGGTTGTAAAGTTAAATGCAGAAGTCGTAGTAGATATTGGTTGTAAAGTTAAATGCAGAAGTCGTAGTAGATATTGGTTGTAAAGTTAAATGCAGAAGTCATAGTAGATATTGGTTGTAAAGTTAAATGCAGAAGTCGTAGTAGATATTGGTTGTAAAGTTAAATGCAGAAGTCGTAGTAGATATTGGTTGTAAAGTTAAATGCAGAAGTCGTAGTAGATATTGGTTGTAAAGTTAAATGCAGAAGTCGTAGTAGATATTGGTTGTAAAGTTAAATGCAGAAGTCGTAGTAGATATTGGTTGTAAAGTTAAATGCAGAAGTCGTAGTAGATATTGGTTGTAAAATTAAATACAGAAGTCGTAGTAGATATTGGTTGTAAAGTTAAATGCAGAAGTCATAGTAGATATTGGTTGTAAAGTTAAATGCAGAAGTCGTAGTAGATATTGGTTGTAAAGTTAAATGCAGAAGTCATAGTAGATATTGGTTGTAAAGTTAAATGCAGAAGTCTTAGTAGATATTGGTTGTAAAGTTAAATGCAGAAGTCGTAGTAGATATTGGTTGTAAAGTTAAATGCAGAAGTCGTAGTAGATATTGGTTGTAAAATTAAATACAGAAGTCATAGTAGATATTGGTTGTAAAGTTAAATGCAGAAGTCAAAGTAGATATTGGTTGTAAAGTTAAATGCAGAAGTCATAGTAGATATTGGTTGTAAAGTTAAATGCAGAAGTCGTAGTAGATATTGGTTGTAAAAGTTAAATGCAGAAGTCGTAGTAGATATTGGTTGTAAAGTTAAATGCAGAAGTCGTAGTAGATATTGGTTGTAAAGTTAAATACAGAAGTCATAGTAGATATTGGTTGTAAAGTTAAATGCAGAAGTCGTAGTAGATATTGGTTGTAAAGTTAAATGCAGAAGTCGTAGTAGATATTGGTTGTAAAGTTAAATGCAGAAGTCGTAGTAGATATTGGTTGTAAAGTTAAATACAGAAGTCGTAGTAGATATTGGTTGTAAAGTTAAATGCAGAAGTCGTAGTAGATATTGGTTGTAAAGTTAAATGCAGAAGTCATAGTAGATATTGGTTGTAAAGTTAAATACAGAAGTCGTAGTAGATATTGGTTGTAAAGTTAAATGCAGAAGTCGTAGTAGATATTGGTTGTAAAGTTAAATGCAGAAGTCTTAGTAGATATGGTTGTAAAGTTAAATGCAGAAGTCGTTAGTAGATATTGGTTGTAAAGTTAAATGCAGAAGTCGTAGTAGATATTGGTTGTAAAGTTAAATGCAGAAGTCGTAGTAGATATTGGTTGTAAAGTTAAATGCAGAAGTCGTAGTAGATATTGGTTGTAAAGTTAAATAGAGAAGTCGTAGTAGATATTGGTTGTAAAATTAAATACAGAAGTCATAGTAGATATTGGTTGTAAAGTTAAATGCAGAAGTCATAGTAGATATTGGTTGTAAAGTTAAATACAGAAGTCGTAGTAGATATTGGTTGTAAAGTTAAATGCAGAAGTCTTAGTAGATATGGTTGTAAAGTTAAATGCAGAAGTCGTAGTAGATATTGGTTGTAAAGTTAAATGCAGAAGTCGTAGTAGATATTGGTTGTAAAGTTAAATAGAGAAGTCGTAGTAGATATTGGTTGTAAAGTTAAATGCAGAAGTCATAGTAGATATTGGTTGTAAAGTTAAATGCAGAAGTCGAAGTAGATATTGGTTGTAAAGTTAAATGCAGAAGTCATAGTAGATATTGGTTGTAAAGTTAAATGCAGAAGTCGTAGTAGATATTGGTTGTAAAGTTAAATGCAGAAGTCGTAGTAGATATTGGTTGTAAAGTTAAATGCAGAAGTTGTAGTAGATATTGGTTGTAAAGTTAAATGCAGAAGTCATAGTAGATATTGGTTGTAAAGTTAAATGCAGAAGTCGTAGTAGATATTGGTTGTAAAGTTAAATGCAGAAGTCGTAGTAGATATTGGTTGTAAAGTTAAATGCAGAAGTCGTAGTAGATATTGGTTGTAAAGTTAAATGCAGAAGTCGTAGTAGATATTGGTTGTAAATTTAAATACAGAAGTCGTAGTAGATATTGGTTGTAAAGTTAAATGCAGAAGTCATAGTAGATATTGGTTGTAAAGTTAAATGCAGAAGTCGAAGTAGATATTGGTTGTAAAGTTAAATGCAGAAGTCATAGTAGATATTGGTTGTAAAATTAAATACAGAAGTCGTAGTAGATATTGGTTGTAAAGTTAAATGCAGAAGTCTTAGTAGATATGGTTGTAAAGTTAAATGCAGAAGTCGTAGTAGATATTTGTTGTAAAGTTAAATGCAGAAGTCATAGTAGATATTGGTTGTAAAGTTAAATGCAGAAGTCAAAGTAGATATTGGTTGTAAAGTTAAATGCAGAAGTCATAGTAGATGTTGGTTGTAAAGTTAAATGCAGAAGTCGTAGTAGATATTGGTTGTAAAGTTAAATGCAGAAGTCGTAGTAGATATTGGTTGTAAAATTAAATACAGAAGTCATAGTAGATATTGGTTGTAAAGTTAAATGCAGAAGTCGTAGTAGATATTGGTGGTAAAGTTAAATGCAGAAGTCGTAGTAGATATTGGTTGTAAAGTTAAATGCAGAAGTTGTAGTAGATATTGGTTGTAAAGTTAAATACAGAAGTCGTAGTAGATATTGGTTGTAAAAGTTAAATGCAGAAGTCGTAGTAGATATTGGTTGTAAAGTTAAATGCAGAAGTCGTAGTAGATATTGGTTGTAAAGTTAAATGCAGAAGTCATAGTAGATATTGGTTGTAAAGTTAAATGCAGAAGTCGTAGTAGATATGGTTGTAAAGTTAAATGCAGAAGTCGTAGTAGATATTGGTTGTAAAGTTAAATGCAGAAGTCGTAGTAGATATTGGTTGTAAAATTAAATACAGAAGTCATAGTAGATATTGGTTGTAAAGTTAAATGCAGAAGTCGAAGTAGATATTGGTTGTAAAGTTAAATGCAGAAGTCATAGTAGATATTGGTTGTAAAGTTAAATGCAGAAGTCGTAGTAGATATTGGTTGTAAAGTTACATGCAGAAGTCGTAGTAGATATTGGTTGTAAAATTAAATACAGAAGTCGTAGTAGATATTGGTTGTAAAGTTAAATGCAGAAGTCTTAGTAGATATGGTTGTAAAGTTAAATGCAGAAGTCGTAGTAGATATTTGTTGTAAAGTTAAATGCAGAAGTCATAGTAGATATTGGTTGTAAAGTTAAATGCAGAAGTCAAAGTAGATATTGGTTGTAAAGTTAAATGCAGAAGTCATAGTAGATATTGGTTGTAAAGTTAAATGCAGAAGTCGTAGTAGATATTGGTTGTAAAATTAAATACAGAAGTCGTAGTAGATATTGGTTGTAAAGTTAAATGCAGAAGTCATAGTAGATATTGGTTGTAAAGTTAAATGCAGAAGTCGTAGTAGATATTGGTTGTAAAGTTAAATGCAGAAGTCGTAGTAGATATTGGTTGTAAAGTTAAATGCAGAAGTCGTAGTAGATATTGGTTGTAAAGTTAAATGCAGAAGTCATAGTAGATATTGGTTGTAAAGTTAAATACAGAAGTCGTAGTAGATATTGGTTGTAAAGTTAAATACAGAAGTCGTAGTAGATATTGGTTGTAAAGTTAAATGCAGAAGTCGTAGTAGATATTGGTTGTAAAGTTAAATGCAGAAGTCGTAGTAGATATTGGTTGTAAAGTTAAATAGAGAAGTCGTAGTAGATATTGGTTGTAAAGTTAAATGCAGAAGTCATAGTAGATATTGGTTGTAAAGTTAAATGCAGAAGTCGAAGTAGATATTGGTTGTAAAGTTAAATGCAGAAGTCATAGTATATATTGGTTGTAAAGTTAAATGCAGAAGTCTTAGTAGATATGGTTGTAAAGTTAAATGCAGAAGTCGTTAGTAGATATTGGTTGTAAAGTTAAATGCAGAAGTCGTAGTAGATATTGGTTGTAAAGTTAAATGCAGAAGTCGTAGTAGATATTGGTTGTAAAGTTAAATGCAGAAGTCGTAGTAGATATTGGTTGTAAAGTTAAATGCAGAAGTCGTAGTAGATATTGGTTGTAAAGTTAAATGCAGAAGTCGTAGTAGATATTGGTTGTAAAGTTAAATGCAGAAGTCGTAGTAGATATTGGTTGTAAAATTAAATACAGAAGTCATAGTAGATATTGGTTGTAAAGTTAAATGCAGAAGTCGTAGTAGATATTGGTTGTAAAGTTAAATGCAGAAGTCGTAGTAGATATTGGTTGTAAAGTTAAATGCAGAAGTCGTAGTAGATATTGGTTGTAAAGTTAAATGCAGAAGTCATAGTAGATATTGGTTGTAAAGTTAAATGCAGAAGTCATAGTAGATATTGGTTGTAAAGTTAAATGCAGAAGTCGTAGTAGATATTGGTTGTAAAGTTAAATGCAGAAGTCGTAGTAGATATTGGTTGTAAAGTTAAATGCAGAAGTCGTAGTAGATATTGGTTGTAAAGTTAAATGCAGAAGTCGTAGTAGATATTGGTTGTAAATTTAAATACAGAAGTCGTAGTAGATATTGGTTGTAAAGTTAAATGCAGAAGTCATAGTAGATATTGGTTGTAAAGTTAAATGCAGAAGTCGTAGTAGATATTGGTTGTAAAGTTAAATGCAGAAGTCGTAGTAGATATTGGTTGTAAAGTTAAATGCAGAAGTCGTAGTAGATATTGGTTGTAAAGTTAAATGTAGAAGTCATAGTAGATATTGGTTGTAAAGTTAAATGCAGAAGTCATAGTAGATATTGGTTGTAAAGTTAAATGCAGAAGTCGTAGTAGATATTGGTTGTAAAGTTAAATGCAGAAGTCGTAGTAGATATCGGTTGTAAAGTTAAATGCAGAAGTCGTAGTAGATATTGGTTGTAAAGTTAAATGCAGAAGTCGAAGTAGATATTGGTTGTAAAGTTAAATGCAGAAGTCATAGTAGATATTGGTTGTAAAGTTAAATGCAGAAGTCGTAGTAGATATTGGTTGTAAAAGTTTAAATACAGAAGTCGTAGTAGATATTGGTTGTAAAGTTAAATGCAGAAGTCATAGTAGATATTGGTTGTAAAGTTAAATGCAGAAGTCGAAGTAGATATTGGTTGTAAAGTTAAATGCAGAAGTCGTAGTAGATATTGGTTGTAAAGTTAAATACAGAAGTCATAGTAGATATTGGTTGTAAAGTTAAATGCAGAAGTCGTAGTAGATATTGGTTGTAAAGTTAAATGCAGAAGTCGAAGTAGATATTGGTTGTAAAGTTAAATGCAGAAGTCTTAGTAGATATTGGTTGTAAAGTTAAATGCAGAAGTCGTAGTAGATATTGGTTGTAAAGTTAAATGCAGAAGTCGTAGTAGATATTGGTTGTAAAATTAAATACAGAAGTCATAGTAGATATTGGTTGTAAAGTTAAATGCAGAAGTCAATAGTAGATATTGGTTGTAAAGTTAAATGCAGAAGTCTTAGTAGATATGGTTGTAAAGTTAAATGCAGAAGTCATAGTAGATATTGGTTGTAAAGTTAAATGCAGAAGTCGTAGTAGATATTGGTTGTAAAATTAAATGCAGAAGTCATAGTAGATATTGGTTGTAAAGTTAAATGCAGAAGTAGTAGTAGATATTGGTTGTAAAGTTAAATGCAGAAGTCGTAGTAGATATTGGTTGTAAAGTTAAATGCAGAAGTCATAGTAGATATTGGTTGTAAAGTTAAATGCAGAAGTCGTAGTAGATATTGGTTGTAAAGTTAAATGCAGAAGTCATAGTAGATATTGGTTGTAAAGTTAAATGCAGAAGTCGTAGTAGATATTGGTTGTAAAGTTAAATAGCAGAAGTCGTAGTAGATATTGGTTGTAAAGTTAAATGCAGAAGTCGTAGTAGATATTGGTTGTAAAGTTAAATGCAGAAGTCGTAGTAGATATTGGTTGTAAAGTTAAATAGAGAAGTCGTAGTAGATATTGGTTGTAAAGTTAAATGCAGAAGTCATAGTAGATATTGGTTGTAAAGTTAAATGCAGAAGTCGAAGTAGATATTGGTTGTAAAGTTAAATGCAGAAGTCATCGTAGATATTTGTTGTAAAGTTAAATGCAGAAGTCTTAGTAGATATGGTTGTAACGTTAAATGCAGAAGTCGTTAGTAGATATTGGTTGTAAAGTTAAATGCAGAAGTCGTAGTAGATATTGGTTGTAAAATTAAATACAGAAGTCATAGTAGATATTGGTTGTAAAGTTAAATGCAGAAGTCGTAGTAGATATTGGTTGTATAGTTAAATGCAGAAGTCATAGTAGATTGGTTGTAAAGTTAAATGCAGAAGTCGTAGTAGATATTGGTTGTAAAGTTAAATGCAGAAGTCGTAGTAGATATTGGTTGTAAAATTAAATGCAGAAGTCATAGTAGATATTGGTTGTAAAGTTAAATACAGAAGTCGTAGTAGATATTGGTTGTAAAGTTAAATGCAGAAGTCGTAGTAGATATTGGTTGTAAAGTTAAATGCAGAAGTCGTAGTAGATATTGGTGGTAAAGTTAAATGCAGAAGTCGTAGTAGATATTGGTTGTAAAGTTAAATGCAGAAGTTGTAGTAGATATTGGTTGTAAAGTTAAATACAGAAGTCGTAGTAGATATTGGTTGTAAAAGTTAAATGCAGAAGTCGTAGTAGATATTGGTTGTAAAGTTAAATGCAGAAGTCGTAGTAGATATTGGTTGTAAAATTAAATACAGAAGTCATAGTAGATATTGGTTGTAAAGTTAAATGCAGAAGTCGTAGTAGATATTGGTTGTAAAGTTAAATGCAGAAGTCGTAGTAGATATTGGTTGTAAAGTTAAATACAGAAGTCGTAGTAGATATTGGTTGTAAAGTTAAATGCAGAAGTCATAGTAGATATTGGTTGTAAAGTTAAATACAGAAGTCGTAGTAGATATTGGTTGTAAAGTTAAATGCAGAAGTCGTAGAAGATATTGGTTGTAAAGTTAAATGCAGAAGTCCTAGTAGATATTGGTTGTAAAGTTAAATGCAGAAGTCGAAGTAGATATTGGTTGTAAAGTTAAATGCAGAAGTCATAGTAGATATTGTTTGTAAAGTTAAATGCAGAAGTCGTAGTAGATATTGGTTGTAAAGTTAAATGCAGAAGTCGAATGTACGCGATCTAACGTGATACAGTCATCATGACTTCCTGTCAGGTTTCCTATAGTGTTGACGTCGTGTAGATATCTGTGGGGACCCGTCTGTTCCTTCCTGTAGGAAATGTACGCGATCTAACGTGACTGATGGAAGAGCCTGTTTTACGTGCCAGCATTAGGACTTGAGAAACACAATATTTTTTAACATGACAAGATGATAGGATATTATTCAAAATGGCTGAAACTCCCCTTTCTGTATACAGTTGCCCTACACTTTAAACCTTGGTCCTCTGTCACCTGTTATCACTAGCTACCCCTGTGGAGTGCCGTCGTCATGGCACGTTGATGTCTGTTATAAAAACAGCTTTACCGCAGGTACAGAACATCGGTGGGTGTCCCGGCTCCTCATTGACTTGGAGACTGGTCACGAGGCGTGACAATGACCATAGGAGTTGGCAACACTTCACAATCTGTTTTGGGACCTGGCTAGGAAACTGGTACCGCTGGGGCACTGAGGACTGGCACCGCACTAAGACTGTACAGCTGGGATAGATACATGTTCTATTTAATTAGATGGTAGGAAGTGTACCTGGGATAGAACATGTTCTATTTAATTAGATGGTAGGAAGTGTACCTGGGAAGAAACATGTTATATTTTTGATGGCTCACATGGAAGTTTTGTACAGTGGGGCATGTTTTTTAAAGATGGTTAGGAAGGAAACCTGGGATAGATACATGTTCTATTTAAAATGGTAGGAAGTGTAGCTACCATCTTTTTTTAGATGGGGACTACCTGGGTAGAAACATGGTACTGTTAGTTGAGAACAGTCTGGGATAGATACATGTTCTATTTAATTAGATGGTAGGGAAGTGTGTACCTGGGATAGATACAGTCTAGATGGAGGACTACGAGGCTCGTTATATTTAATGTGTGTGGGAAGGGTACCTGTCATTTGTTCTGAGAACAGTTTGGACAGTGGGGCTGGTAAGACTGCTCGTAGGGAAAGGGGTGTGTTGTCTACAGATCTGAAAACAGTTCTGAGGAGGACAGTGTAGGCTACCATCTTTTTGGGTTCGGAGGGACTAGGTCGGGTTCAGGGTACTGTACTGAGAACAGTCTGAGGAGGACTACGAGGCTGAGAACAGTCTAGGGACTAGGTCGGGTTCAGGGTACTGTACTGAGAACAGTCTGAGGAGGACTACGAGGCTCGTAGGGACTAGGTCGGGTTCAGGGTACTGTACTGAGAACAGTCTGAGGAGGACTACGAGGCTCGTAGGGACTAGGTCGGGTTCAGGGTGCTGTACTGAGAACAGTCTGAGGAGGACTACGAGGCTCGTAGGGACTAGGTCGGGTTCAGGGTGCTGTACTGAGAACAGTCTGAGGAGGACTACGAGGCTCGTAGGGACTAGGTCGGGTTCAGGGTACTGTACTGAGAACAGTCTGAGGAGGACTACGAGGCTCGTAGGGTTCAGGGTACTGTACTGAGAACAGTCTGAGGAGGACTACGAGGCTCGTAGGGACTAGGTCGGGTTCAGGGTGCTGTACTGAGAACAGTCTGAGGAGGACTACGAGGCTCGTAGGGACTAGGTCGGGTTCAGGGTACTGTACTGAGAACAGTCTGAGGAGGACTATGAGGCTCGTAGGGACTAGGTCGGGTTCAGGGTGCTGTACTGAGAACAGTCTGAGGAGGACTACGAGGCTCGTAGGGTTCAGGGTACTGTACTGAGAACAGTCTGAGGAGGACTACGAGGCTCGGAGGGACTGCGACGGTGGTAGTATTGGGGAGTAATGTGGGGGCTGTAGTACGGTGAGAGTATTGGGGAGTAATGTGGGGGCTGTAGTACGGTGAGAGTATTGGGGAGTAATGTGGGGGCTGTAGTACAGTGAGAGTATTGGGGAGTAATGTGGGGGCTGTAGTATGGTGGTAGTATTGGGGAGTAATGTGGGGGCTGTAGTACAGTGAGATTATTGGGGAGTAATGTGGGGGCTGGTGGTAGGTGGGAGTAATTGGGGAGTAATGTGGGGGCTGTAGTACGGTGAGAGTATTGGGGAGTAATAATGTGGGGGCTGTAAGTATGGGGTGTAGTATTGGGGAGTAATGTGGGGGCTGTAGTACAGTGAGATTATTGGGGAGTAATGTGGGGGCTGTAGTACGGTGAGAGTATTGGGGAGTAATGTGGGGGCTGTAGTATGGTGGTAGTATTGGGGAGTAATGTGGGGCTGTAGTACAGTGAGAGTATTGGGGAGTAATGTGGGGGCTGTAGTATGGTAGTAGTATTGGGGAGTAATGTGGGGGCTGTAGTACGGTGAGAGCATTTCGGAGTAATAATTCACTAAAAAAACAGAGCAAACTAGAATGCAATTTGGCCCTAAAGAGAGAGTACACAGCGGCAGAATACCTGACCACTGTGACTGACCCAAACTTAAGGAAAGCTTTGACTATGTACAGACTCAGTGAGCATAGCCTTGCTATTGAGAAAGGCCGCCGTAGGCAGACATGGCTCTCAAGAGAAGACAGGCTATGTGCTCACTGCCCACAAAATGAGGTGGAAACTGAGCTGCACTTCCTAACCTCCTGCCCAATGTATGACCATATTAGAGACACATATTTCCCTCAGATTACAGAGACCAAACAAATAATTAGAAAACAAACCCGATCTTGATAAACTCCCATATCTACTGGGTGAAATACCACAGTGTGACATCACAGCAGCAAGTGTGTGAAGAACAGACACCATTGTAAATACAACCCATATTTATGTTTATTTATTTTCTCTTTTGTACTTTAACCATTTGTACATCATTACAACACTGTATATACACACGATATGACATTTGAAATGTCTTTATTCTTTTGGAACTTCTGTGAGTGTAATGTTTACTGTTCATTTTAATTGTTTTTTTCACTTTTGCATATTATCTACTCCACTTGCTTTGGCAATGTTAACATGTGTTTCCCATGCTAATGAAGACCCTTGAAATGAATTTAATAGAGAGAGCGAGAGAGAGAGAGAGAGAGAGAGAGAGAGAGAGAGAGAGAGAGAGAGAGAGAGAGAGATGGATGTCTGTAATGATGGAGGTGGCATTGTCAAGATGGAGCAAGGAACCATGGGTAATGTCACTGTTCCTCTGTGATATACTTTCAACAAGCATAAACACACACACACACACACACACACACACACAAGCATGCATCTGCGTCATGAAAATATCAACAATCAATGATAATAAAATATTTATTCATCAAAAATAGATCACAAATTAAAGAGGAAATGTCTCAACAATGGCACCAATCATATGAACTTAAAAATCATAAGAAAAGCATCTAATCTCCAGTCAGAAAGCTAGCCTGTTCCTGCCCTCTGAGGCTCAATGCTGTGCAGTTAGCTGGTAATGAGCCCTGTACTGTACTGCCCCCTACTGCCCCGTACTGCCCCCTACTGCCCTGTACTGCCCCATACTGTCCCTACTGCCCCTACTGCCTCATACTGCCCCTACTGCCCCATACTGCCCCTACTGCCCCATACTGCCCCATACTGCCCCATACTGCCCTGTACTGCCCCACACTGCCCTGTACTGCCCCACACTGCCCGTACTACACTGTACTGCCCCCTACTGCCCCATACTGCCCCCTACTGCCCTGTACTGCCCCCTACTGCCCTCTACTGCCCCCCTACTGCCCCATACTGCCCCTACTGCCCTGTACTGCCCCCTACTGCCCTGTACTGCCCCCTACTGCCCCGTACTGCCCTGTACTGCCCCCTACTGCCCTGTACTGCCCCCTACTGCCCCGTACTGCCCCCTACTGCCCTGTACTGCCCCCTACTGCCCTGTACTGCCCCATACTGCCCTGTACTGCCCCATACTGCCCTGTACTGCCCCCTACTGCCCTGTACTGCCCCATACTGCCCTGTACTGCCCCCTACTGCCCTGTACTGATATGTAATGCCCTGTACGGACCTGTCCTGCCCTGTAGACACTGGATGTCTGTAATGATGGAAGTCACATACCAGTACATCTGACTGGGTGGTGATATCTATACCATCTGACTGGGTGGTGATATCTATACCATCTGACTGGGTGGTGATATCTATACCATCTGACTGGGTGGTGATATCTATACCATCTGACTGGGTGGTGATATCTATACCATCTGACTGGGTGGTGATATCTATACCATCTGACTGGGTGGTGATATCTATACCATCTGACTGGGTGGTGATATCTATACCATCTGACTGGGTGGTGATATCTATACCATCTGACTGGGTGGTGATATCTATACCATCTGACTGGGTGGTGATATCTATACCATCTGACTGGGTGGTGATATCTATACCATCTGACTGGGTGGTGATATCTATACCATCTGACTGGGTGGTGTTATCTATACCATCTGACTGGGTGGTGATATCTATACCATCTGACTGGGTGGTGATATCTATACCATCTGACTGGGTGGTGATATCTATACCATCTGACTGGGTGGTGATATCTATACCATCTGACTGGGTGGTGATATCTATACCATCTGACTGGGTGGTGATATCTATACCATCTGACTGGGTGGTGATATCTATACCATCTGACTGGGTGGTGATATCTATACCATCTGACTGGGTGGTGATATCTATACCATCTGACTGGGTGGTGATATCTATACCATCTGACTGGGTGGTGATATCTATACCATCTGACTGGGTGGTGATATCTATACCATCTGACTGGGTGGTGATATCTATACCATCTGACTGGGTGGTGATATCTATACCATCTGACTGGGTGGTGATATCTATACCAGTACATCTGACTGGGTTGTTGTGATGAGATCCCTTCACTATATAATATGGTGTACTGCAGTCCAGGTCAGACAGTAGGGTTATCCCAATTGTGCATGGAATAGGGCATTACAGGTTGTTTTAACTGGGCCTGTCACTGGGTGACGTAGTAACCATAGTTACACGGGGTGACACTGGGTGACGTAGTTAACACGGGGTGACGTAGTAACCATAGTTACACGGGGTGACACTGGGTGACGTAGTTAACACGGGGTGACGTAGTAACCATAGTTACACGGGGTGACACTGGGTGACGTAGTTAACACTGGGTGACGTAGTAACCATAGTTACACGGGGTGACACTGGGTGACGTAGTAACCATAGTTACACGGAGTGACACTGGGTGACGTAGTAACCATAGTTACACGGGGTGACACTGGGTGACGTAGTAACCATAGTTACACGGGGTGACACTGGGTGATGTAGTAACCATAGTTACACGGGGTGACACTGGGTGACGTAGTAACCATAGTTACACGGGGTGACACTGGGTGATTAGTAACCATAGTTACACTGACTGGGGGTGACACTGGGTGACGTAGTAACCATAGTTACACGGGGTGACACTGGGTGACGTAGTAACCATAGTTACACTGGGGGGTGACACTGGGTGACGTAGTAACCATAGTTACACTGGGTGACACTGGGTGACGTAGTAACCACAGTTACACGGGGTGACACTGGGTACCATAGTTAACTGGGGGTGACGTAGTAACCATAGTT
This sequence comes from Oncorhynchus keta, assembly GCF_023373465.1. Taxonomy (NCBI): domain Eukaryota; kingdom Metazoa; phylum Chordata; class Actinopteri; order Salmoniformes; family Salmonidae; genus Oncorhynchus; species Oncorhynchus keta. The sequence continues at coordinate 164,149 of NW_026290903.1, forward strand.
ACTGGGGGTGACACTACCATGACTGGGTGGTAACCATAGTTACACGGGGTGATGACACTGGGTGGTGATAGTTAACACAGGGTGACGTAGTAACCATAGTTAAACTGACTGGGGGTGACACAGGGTACCGTAGTAACCATAGTTACACGGGAGACACTGGGTACCGTAGTAACCATAGTTACACTGGGGGTGACACTGGGTGACGTAGTTAACACAGGGTGACGTGAGTAACCATAGTTAACATAGAGACATGGTCTGAGAACCAGTCATTGAAGCTCGCGATACCAAACCGTTTTGCCATGGGGGGGAATGAACATGAGTGTTTCTTATTGGACAAGTCAAGGTTGTCACCTCCCTGTTTTCTTCCCTTGGAACCCGACCCAGAGGTTACAGCTGCTGTTTAAAACTAAACATGACGCGGACACTGAGGTAGATGCCTTCAATGAATTAACAGTGATCAATTAACAGTGATCAATTAACAGTGATCAATTAACAGTGATCAATTAACAGTGATCAATTAACAGTGATCAATTAACAGTGATCAATTAACAGTGATCAATTAACAGTGATACAACATTCTGATCAAAAACAATCAATCAATCATTTAAATTATTTAAAAAAATAAAAAATAAACATGAACATTCGTCAAAACACCTGCAGCAGATTCATACTGATGACGTCATATCCCTACCATCTGAAAATGGGATGTTTAAATGTCGTGTTCACTTGCATCGGAAAACTAGGAAATTCAGACTTTCTAACTGGTTGAACGCTGACGTGTTTAATAACCACAAGCGTTCAGCAGGTCGGAAAGTTCCAAGTTCCGATCAGCACGTGAACACGGAACTGATTGTTTTCAAAGGAAGCCATTTTGTTTTCGTCACCCTCTTCCTGCCTGCCATGTTCTCATCAAGGCAAAACATTTTATCAACATAAAAAAAAATGTTTAAAAAAACAACATCATTGAATGTTATAAATCTATCAAATAAAATCTCCAGTTTTAAACCAATCCCTTTTCATATAAAACATATATATATATATATATATCATACCTTAAAAAAATAGAGGGTGGATTTAACAATGCAATAACTCCACGAGTCTCAACAGAGCTGAGAAGAACAGATAGGTATTTTTTTGAACAGTTTGTGGACACAGAATTAAAACTATGGTCTGTCTTTATTTCTGGTTTACCAGCTGTACATGTTTTCAATAATATGTTTTAGTATAGAACATGATACGATTCGATGTCCACATACAGAACCTCGTCTTATCGATGTCATATCTATACAGAACATACAGAACCTCGTCTTATCGATGTCATATCTATACAGAACATACAGAACCTCGTCTTATCGATGTCATATCTATACAGAACATACAGAACCTTGTCTTATTGATGTCATATCTATACAGAACCTCGTCTTATTGATGTCATATCTATATAGAACCTTGTCTTATTGATGTCATATCTATACAGAACATACAGAACCTCGTCTTATTGATGTCATATCTATACAGAACATACAGAACCTCGTCTTATTGATGTCATATCTATACAGAACCTCGTCTTATTGATGTCATATCTATACAGAACATACAGAACCTCGTCTTATTGATGTCATATCTATACAGAACCTCGTCTTATTGATGTCATATCTATACAGAACATTGTTCAATGTCTACATACAGAGAGAACCCCCCCCCCTCGTATTGTCGTCATTATCTGTCATACATTTCCACACACCTGTTTCTCAGCCTTAGAAGGAGTGTGTTGTCCCGGGGTCTTGTTGACATGCATTAAACAAAGGGCACCACGATCACTGGGTTTACAAATGTCATTATTCATGTGTTGTGGAAGGTGATTCAAGTAACGTCTTCTGTACCTCTGTCTGTTTGTCTCCTCTCCTCTGCAGGTCATCAGAGCAGTGCTGCTGTCTCCTGTCCATATCAGACAGATTGATGTCCACCTGGTTTAAATCTATGTGTGACACATTGTCAGGTGTATTCTATATCCTGTCCAGGTGTATTCTATATCCTGTCAGTGATGTTGTCCAGGTGTATTCTATATCCTGTCAGTGATGTTGTCCAGGTGTATTCTATATCCCGTTAGTGATGTTGTCCAGGTGTATTCTATATCCCGTTAGTGATGTTGTCCAGGTGTATTCTATATCCTGTCAGTGATGTTGTCCAGGTGTATTCTATATCCCGTTAGTGATGTTGTCCAGGTGTATTCTATATCCCGTTAGTGATGTTGTCCAGGTGTATTCTATATCCTGTCAGTGATGTTGTCCAGGTGTATTATATATCCTGTCAGTGATGTTGTCCAGGTGTATTCTATATCCTGTCAGTGATGTTGTCTCAGGTGTATTCTATATCCCGTCAGTGATGTTGTCCAGGTGTATTATATATCCTGTCAGTGATGTTGTCCAGGTGTATTCTATATCCTGTCAGTGATGTTGACCAGGTGCATTCTATATCCTGTCAGGTATTTTTTTGATTTGTGACCAGGTAAAATTCTATATCCCGTCAGTGATGTTGTACCAGGTGTATTCTATATCCTGTCAGTGATGTTGACCAGGTGCATTCTATATCCCGTTAGTGATGTTGTCCAGGTGTATTCTATATCCCGTACAGTGATGAACCAGGTGTATTCTATATCCTGTCAGTGATGTTGTCCAGGTGTATTCTATATCCTGTCAGTGATGTTGTCCAGGTGTATTCTATATCCTGTCAGTGATGTTGTCCAGGTGTATTCTATATCCTGTCAGTGATGTTGTCCAGGTGTATTCTATATCCTGTCAGTGATGTTGTCCAGGTGTATTCTATATCCTGTCAGTGATGTTGTCCAGGTGTATTCTATATCCTGTCATTAGTGATGTTGTCCAGGTGTATTCTATATCCTCGTCAGTGATGATGTTGTCCAGGTGTATTCTATATCCTGTCAGTGATGTTGTCCAGGTGTATTCTATATCCTGTCAGTGATGTTGTCCAGGTGTATTCTATATCCTGTCAGTGATGTTGTCCAGGTGTATTCTATATCCTGTCAGTGATGTTGTCCAGGTGTATTCTATATCCTGTCAGTGATGTTGTCCAGGTGTATTCTATATCCTGTCAGTGATGTTGTCCAGGTGTATTCTATATCCTGTCAGTGATGTTGTCCAGGTGTATTCTATATCCTGTCAGTGATGTTGTCCAGGTGTATTCTATATCCTGTCAGTGATGTTGTCCAGGTGTATTCTATATCCTGTCAGTGATGTTGTCCAGGTGTATTCTATATCCTGTCAGTGATGTTGTCCAGGTGTATTCTATATCCTGTCAGTGATGTTGTCCAGGTGTATTCTATATCCTGTCAGTGATGTTGTCCAGGTGTATTCTATATCCTGTCAGTGATGTTGTCCAGGTGTATTCTATATCCTGTCAGTGATGTTGTCCAGGTGTATTCTATATCCTGTCAGTGATGTTGTCCAGGTGTATTCTATATCCTGTCAGTGATGTTGTCCAGGTGTATTCTATATCCTGTCAGTGATGTTGTCCAGGTGTATTCTATATCCTGTCAGTGATGTTGTCCAGGTGTATTCTATATCCCATTAGTGATGTTGTCCAGGTGTATTCTATATCCTGTCAGTGATGTTGTCCAGGTGTATTCTATATCCTGTCAGTGATGTTGTCCAGGTGTATTCTATATCCCATTAGTGATGTTGTCCAGGTGTATTCTATATCCTGTCAGTGATGTTGTCCAGGTGTATTCTATATCCCATTAGTGATGTTGTCCAGGTGTATTCTATATCCTGTCAGTGATGTTGTCCAGGTGTATTCTATATCCTGTCAGTGATGTTGTCCAGGTGTATTCTATATCCTGTCAGTGATGTTGTCCAGGTGTATTCTATATCCCATTAGTGATGTTGTCCAGGTGTATTCTATATCCTGTCAGTGATGTTGTCCAGGTGTATTCTATATCCTGTCAGTGATGTTGTCCAGGTGTATTCTATATCCTGTCAGTGATGTTGTCCAGGTGTATTCTATATCCCGTCAGTGATGTTGTCCCTAATGGAAAGGCATGTCAGAGCCCTGTCCTCCAGTGAGTCAGGTTTCCTCATCGTATCCATGGTGTATTTCATCCGTTCCTCGTCTCCGAGGTTAAAAGACAGCGATGGTTGTTTCTCTCCCGTGGCTTGTTGAGGAGGTCTCCAGGGGTGGTGGGATGATGGGAAACGGCCGGGGTGTTGTAGGAAGCTGTCATACAGCAGAAGGAACTGCTCATCTTCCACCAACCTGAAAATCAGAAGAAAACAACATTCTAGTTCCAGGAGACAGTGACGTCCCGTTTGTGTTTTTCACCTAGATGCCTCAGTACCTTTTCAATCCCAATCCAGCCGCTAGTTCATAAACAACACGTGGTTTCTCTTCAGGCTAATTATTTGACTTGGAATAGGAAACACAAAGTTACAGAACGTAGCGGTGCAGCTGTATGGCTCTGAATAATCATATTGGACGGCAACAGGAACAGGAAATGCATCACATGAAAGAAGCACAGATTCTGTTAAGACCATACTGTGGTGACACAGGGAACCTCCGCTGAGCTCTGAGCTAAACTCACTGTCAGGATAAATAACTGACACTAGAAGCTTTCGCCATCACTACGCTGTAAGACCATTCACCAAAGACCAAACCAGCCTCACGGGGTCTAGAAGGGTCATGACATAGTGTAGAAGGGTTCTGACATAGTGTAGAAGGGTTCTGACAGTGTAGAAGGGTTCTGACAGTGTAGAAGGGTTCTGACAGTGTAGAAGGGTTCTGACATAGTGTAGAAGGGTTCTGACATAGTGTAGAAGGGTTCTGACATAGTGTATAAGGGTTCTGACAGTGTATAAGGGTTCTGACAGTGTAGAAGGGTTCTGACAGTGTAGAAGGGTTCTGACATAGTGTAGAAGGGTTCTGACATAGTGTAGAAGGGTTCTGACAGTGTAGAAGGGTTCTGACATAGTGTAGAAGGGTTCTAACAGTGTAGAAGGGTTCTGACATAGTGTAGAAGGGTTCTGACAGTGTAGAAGGGTTCTGACAGTGTAGAAGGGTTCTGACATAGTGTAGAAGGGTTCTGACAGTGTAGGGTTCTGAAGGGTTCTGACAGTGTAGAAGGGTTCTGACAGTGTAGAAGTGTAGAAGGGTTCTGACATAGTGTAGGGTCCTGACATAAGAAGGGTTCTGACAGTGTAGAAGTGTAGAAGGGTTCTGACATAGTGTAGAAGGGTTCTGACAGTGTAGAAGGGTTCTGACAGTGTAGAAGGGTTCTGACAGTGTAGAAGGGTTCTGACATAGTGTAGAAGGGTTCTGACATAGTGTAGAAGGGTTCTGACATAGTGTAGAAGGGTTCTGACAGTGTAGAAGGGTTCTGACAGTGTAGAAGGGTTCTGACATAGTGTAGAAGGGTTCTGACATAGTGTAGAAGGGTTCTGACAGTGTAGAAGGGTTCTGACAGTGTAGAAGGGTTCTGACATAGTGTAGAAGGGTTCTGACAGTGTAGAAGGGTTCTGACAGTGTAGAAGGGTTCTGACAGTGTAGAAGGGTTCTGACATAGTGTAGAAGGGTTCTGACATAGTGTAGAAGGGTTCTGACATAGTGTAGAAGGGTTCTGACATAGTGTAGAAGGGTTCTGACAGTGTAGAAGGGTTCTGACATAGTGTAGAAGGGTTCTGACAGTGTAGAAGGGTTCTGACAGTGTAGAAGGGTTCTGACAGTGTAGAAGGGTTCTGACAGTGTAGAAGGGTTCTGACATAATGTAGAAGGGTTCTGACAGTGTAGAAGGGTTCTGACAGTGTAGAAGGGTCCTGACAGTGTAGAAGGGTCCTGACATAGTGTAGAAGGGTTCTGACATAGTGTAGAAGGGTTCTGACAGTGTAGAAGGGTTCTGACAGTGTAGAAGGGTCCTGACATAGTGTAGAAGGGTTCTGACATAGTGTAGAAGGGTTCTGACAGTGTAGAAGGGTTCTGACAGTGTAGAAGGGTTCTGACAGTGTAGAAGGGTTCTGACATAGTGTAGAAGGGTTCTGACAGTGTAGAAGGGTTCTGACAGTGTAGAAGGGTTCTGACATAGTGTAGAAGGGTTCTGACAGTGTAGAAGGGTTCTGACATAGTGTAGAAGGGTTCTGACAGTGTAGAAGGGTTCTGACAGTGTAGAAGGGTTCTGACAGTGTAGAAGGGTTCTGACATAATGTTGGAGGGTTCTGACAGTGTAGAAGGGTTCTGACATAATGTTGGAGAGTTCTGACAGTGTAGAAGGGTTCTGACATAGTGTAGAAGGGTTCTGACATAGTGTAGAAGGGTTCTGACATAGTGTAGAAGGGTTCTGACATAGTGTAGAAGGGTTCTGACAGTGTAGAAGGGTTCTGACATAGTGTAGATGGGTTCTGACAGTGTAGAAGGGTTCTGACACAGTGTAGAAGGGTTCTGACAGTGTAGAAGGGTTCTGACAGTGTAGAAGGGTTCTGACAGTGTAGAAGGGTTCTGACAGTGTAGAAGGGTTCTGACATAGTGTAGAAGGGTTCTGACATAGTGTAGAAGGGTCCTGACATAGTGTAGAAGGGTTCTGACAGTGTAGAAGGGTTCTGACAGTGTAGAAGGGTTCTGACATAGTGTAGAAGGGTTCTGACAGTGTAGAAGGGTTCTGACATAGTGTAGATGGGTTCTGACAGTGTAGAAGGGTTCTGACACAGTGTAGAAGGGTTCTGACACAGTGTAGAAGGGTTCTGACAGTGTAGAAGGGTTCTGACAGTGTAGAAGGGTTCTGACATAGTGTAGAAGGGTTCTGACAGTGTAGAAGGGTTCTGACATAGTGTAGAAGGGTTCTGACAGTGTAGAAGGGTTCTGACATAGTGTAGAAGGGTTCTGACAGTGTAGAAGGGCCCTGACATAGTGTAGAAGGGTTCTGACAGTGTAGAAGGGTTCTGACATAGTGTAGAAGGGTTCTGACATAGTGTAGAAGGGTTCTGACAGTGTAGAAGGGTTCTGACAGTGTAGAAGGGCCCTGACATAGTGTAGAAGGGTTCTGACATAGTGTAGAATGGTTCTGACATAGTGTAGAAGGGTTCTGACAGTGTAGAAGGGTTCTGACAGTGTAGAAGGGTTCTGACATAGTGTAGAAGGGTTCTGACAGTGTAGAAGGGTTCTGACAGTGTAGAAGGGTTCTGACATAGTGTAGAAGGGTTCTGACAGTGTAGAAGGGTTCTGACAGTGTAGAAGGGTTCTGACAGTGTAGAAGGGTTCTGACAGTGTAGAAGGGTTCTGACAGTGTAGAAGGGTTCTGACAGTGTAGAAGGGTTCTGACAGTGTAGAAGGGTTCTGACAGTGTAGAAGGGTTCTGACAGTGTAGAAGGGTTCTGACATAGTGTAGAAGGGTTCTGACAGTGTAGAAGGGTTCTGACATAGTGTAGAAGGGTTCTGACATAGTGTAGAAGGGTTCTGACAGTGTAGAAGGGTTCTGACATAGTGTAGAAGGGTTCTGACAGTGTAGAAGGGTTCTGACATAGTGTAGAGGGTTCTGACAGTGTAGAAGGGTTCTGACATAGTGTAGAAGGGTTCTGACATAGTGTAGAAGGGTTCTGACATAGTGTAGAAGGGTTCTGACAGTGTAGAAGGGTTCTGACATAGTGTAGAAGGGTTCTGACAGTGTAGAATGACAGTGTAGAAGGGTTCTGACATAGTGTAGAAGGGTTCTGACAGTGTAGAAGGGTTCTGACATAAGTGTAGAAGGGTTCTGACAGTGTAGAAGGGTTCTGACAGTGTAGGGTTCTGACAGTGTAGAAGGGTTCTGACATAGTGTAGAAGGGGTGTAGAAGGGTTCTGACAGTGTAGAAGGGTTCTGACAGTGTAGAAGGGTTCTGACAGTGTAGAAGGGTTCTGACAGTGTAGAAGGGTTCTGACATAGTGTAGAAGGGTTTGACAGTGTAGAAGGGTTCTGACAGTGTAGAAGGGTTCTGACAGTGTAGAAGGGTTCTGACAGTGTAGAAGGGTTCTGACAGTGTAGAAGGGTTCTGACAGTGTAGAAGGGTTCTGACATAGTGTAGAAGGGTTCTGACAGTGACTAAGGGTTCTGACAGTGTAGAAGGGTTCTGACAGTGTAGAAGGGTTCTGACATAGTGTAGAAGGGTTCTGAAGGGTTCTAGTGTAGAAGGGTTCTGACAGTGTAGAAGGGTTCTGACAGTGTAGAAGGGTTCTGACAGTGTACTGACAGTGTAGAAGGGTTCTGACAGTGTAGAAGGGTTCTGACAGTGTAGAAGGGTTCTGACAGTGTAGAAGGGTTCTGACATAGTGTAGAAGGGTAACTGACAGTGTAGAAGGGTTCTGACAGTGTAGAAGGGTTCTGACAGTGTAGAAGGGTTCTGACATAGTGTAGAAGGGTAACTGACAGTGTAGAAGGGTTCTGACATAGTGTAGAAGGGTTCTGACAGTGTAGAAGGGTTCTGACAGTGTAGAAGGGTTCTGACAGTGTAGAAGGGTTCTGACATAGTGTAGAAGGGTTCTGACATAGTGTAGAAGGGTTCTGACATAGTGTAGAAGGGTTCTGACAGTGTAGAAGGGTTCTGACATAGTGTAGAAGGGTTCTGACATAATGTTGCAGGGTTCTGACATAGTGTAGAAGGGTTCTGATAGTGTAGAAGGGTTCTGATAGTGTAGAAGGGTTCTGACAGTGTGAAGGGTCCTGACAGTGTAGAAGGGTTCTGACATAGTGTAGAAGGGTTCTGACAGTGTAGAAGGGTTCTGACAGTGTAGAAGGGTTCTGACAGTGTAGAAGGGTTCTGACATAGTGTAGAAGGGTCCTGACAGTGTAGAAGGGTTCTGACATAGTGTATAAGGGTTCTGACAGTGTAGAAGGGTTCTGACAGTGTAGAAGGGTTCTGACAGTGTAGAAGGTTCTGACAGTGTAGAAGGGTCCTGACATAGTGTAGAAGGGTTCTGACATAATGCTGGAGGGTTCTGACATAGTGTAGAAGGGTTCTGACATAGTGTAGAAGGGTTCTGACATAGTGTATAAGGGTTCTGACAGTGTAGAAGGGTTCTGACAGTGTAGAAGGGTTCTGACAGTGTAGAAGGGTTCTGACATAGTGTAGAAGGGTCCTGATAGTGTAGAAGGGTTCTGACAGTGTAGAAGGCTTCTGACATAGTGTAGAAGGGTTCTGACATAGTGTAGAAGGGTTCTGACATAGTGTAGAAGGGTTCTGACATAGTGTAGAAGGGTTCTGACATAGTGTAGAAGGGTTCTGACAGTGTAGAAGGGTCCTGACATAGTGTAGAAGGGTTCTGACATAATGCTGGAGGGTTCTGACATAGTGTAGAAGGGTTCTGACAGTGTAGAAGGGTTCTGACAGTGTAGAAGGGTTCTGACATAGTGTAGAAGGGTTCTGACAGTGTAGAAGGGTCCTGACATAGTGTAGAAGGGTTCTGACATAGTGTAGAAGGGTTCTGACAGTGTAGAAGGGTCCTGACATAGTGTAGAAGGGTTCTGACATAATGCTGGAGGGTTCTGACATAGTGTAGAAGGGTTCTGACAGTGTAGAAGGGTTCTGACAGTGTAGAAGGGTTCTGACATAGTGTAGAAGGGTTCTGACAGTGTAGAAGGGTCCTGACATAGTGTAGAAGGGTTCTGACATAATGCTGGAGGGTTCTGACATAATGTAGGAGGGTTCTGACAGTGTAGAAGGGTTCTGACAGTGTAGAAGGGTCTGACATAGTGTAGAAGGGTTCTGACATAGTGTAGAAGGGTTCTGACATAGTGTAGAAGGGTTCTGACATAGTGTAGAAGGGTTCTGACATAGTGTAGAAGGGTTCTGACAGTGTAGAAGGGTTCTGACAGTGTAGAAGGGTTCTGACATAGTGTAGAAGGGTTCTGACAGTGTAGAAGGGTTCTGACAGTGTAGAAGGGTTCTGACATAGTGTAGAAGGGTTCTGACAGTGTAGAAGGGTTCTGACATAGTGTAGAAGGGTTCTGACAGTGTAGAAGGGTTCTGACAGTGTAGAAGGGTTCTGACAGTGTAGAAGGGTTCTGACAGTGTAGAAGGGTTCTGACAGTGTAGAAGGGTTCTGACAGTGTAGAAGGGTTCTGACAGTGTAGAAGGGTTCTGACAGTGTAGAAGGGTTCTGACAGTGTAGAAGGGTTCTGACATAGTGTAGAAGGGTTCTGATAGTGTCAGTGTAGAAGGGTTCTGACAGTGTAGAAGGGTTCTGACAGTGTAGAAGGGTAAGGGTTCTGACAGTGTAGAAGGGTTCTGACAGTGTAGAAGGGTTCTGACATAGTGTAGAAGGGTTCTGACAGTGTAGAAGGGTTCTGACAGTGTAGAAGGGTTCTGACAGTGTAGAAGGGTTCTGACATAGTGTAGAAGGGTAACTGACAGTGTAGCCCCTCTGCCGTTCTGACATAGTGTAGAAGGGTAACTGACAGTGTAGAAGGGTTCTGACAGTGTAGAAGGGTTCTGACAGTGTAGAAGGGTTCTGACATAGTGTAGAAGGGTTCTGACATAGTGTAAAGGGTTCTGACATAGTGTAGAAGGGTTCTGACAGTGTAGAAGGGTTCTGACATAGTGTAGAAGGGTTCTGACATAATGTTGCAGGGTTCTGACATAGTGTATAAGGGTTCTGATAGTGTAGAAGGGTTCTGATAGTGTAGAAGGGTTCTGACAGTGTAGAAGGGTTCTGACAGTGTAGAAGGGTTCTGACTGACAGTGTAGAAGGGTTCTGACATAGTGTAGAAGGGTTCTGACAGTGTAGAAGGGTTCTGACAGTGTAGAAGGGTTCTGACAGTGTAGAAGGGTTCTGACATAGTGTAGAAGGGTCCTGACAGTGTAGAAGGGTTCTGACACAGTGTAGAAGGGTTCTGACAGTGTAGAAGGGTTCTGACAGTGTAAGGGTTCTGACAGTGTAGAAGGGTTCTGACAGTGTAGAAGGGTTCTGACAGTGTAGAAGGGTCCTGACATAGTGTAGAAGGGTTCTGACATAATGCTGGAGGGTTCTGACATAGTGTAGAAGGGTTCTGACATAGTGTAGAAGGGTTCTGACATAGTGTATAAGGGTTCTGACAGTGTAGAAGGGTTCTGACAGTGTAGAAGGGTTCTGACAGTGTAGAAGGGTTCTGACATAGTGTAGAAGGGTTCTGACAGTGTAGAAGGGTTCTGACAGTGTAGAAGGGTTCTGACATAGTGTAGAAGGGTTCTGACATAGTGTAGAAGGGTTCTGACATAGTGTAGAAGGGTTCTGACATAGTGTAGAAGGGTTCTGACATAGTGTAGAAGGGTTCTGACATAGTGTAGAAGGGTTCAGTGTAGAAGGGTTCTGGTGTAGAAGGGTTCTGACAGTGTAGAAGGGTTCTGACATAGTGTAGAAGGGTTCTGACAGTGTAGAAGGGTTCTGACAGTGTAGAAGGGTTCTGACAGTGTAGAAGGGTTCTGACAGTGTAGAAGGGTTCTGAGTGTAGAAGGGTTCTGACAGTGTAGAAGGGTTCTGACAGTGTAGAAGGGTTCTGACATAGTGTAGAAGGGTTCTGACAGTGTAGAAGGGTTCTGACAGTGTAGAAGGGTCTGACAGTGTAGAAGGGTTCTGACATAGTGTAGAAGGGTTCTGACATAGTGTAGAAGGGTTCTGACACAGTGTAGAAGGGTTCTGACAGTGTAGAAGGGTTCTGACAGTGTAGAAGGGTTCTGACATAGTGTAGAAGGGTTCTGACAGTGTAGAAGGGTTCTGACATAGTGTAGAAGGGTTCTGACAGTGTAGAAGGGTTCTGACATAGTGTAGAAGGGCACTGACAGTGTAGAAGGGTTCTGACATAGTGTAGAAGGGTTCTGACAGGGTGTAGAAGGGTTCTGACATAGTGTAGAAGGGTTCTGACATGTAGAAGGGCATAGTGTAGAACTGACAGTGTAGAAGGGTTCTGACATAAGACAGTGTAGGGTTCTGACATAGTGTAGAAGGGTTCTGACATAATGTTGGAGGGTTCTGACATAATGTTGGAGGGTTCTGACATAATGTAGAAGGGCCCTGACATAGTGTAGAAGGGTTCTGACATAATGTTGGAGGGTTCTGACATAATGTAGAAGGGTTCTGACATAATGTTGGAGGGTTCTGACATAATGTAGAAGGGCCCTGACATAGTGTAGAAGGGTTCTGACATAATGTTGGAGGGTTCTGACATAATGTTGGAGGGTTCTGACATAATGTAGAACTGCCATCTAGCAACCCTGACAGTGCAGAAGGGTTTGTTTTCTAAGAGCCCTCTGAGTTATTGACTGAGCTTTGAGAGATTTAGCTGCACTCACTTTTGCCTCTCTCTCTCTCTCTCTCTCTCTCTCTCTCTCTCTCTCTCTCTCTCTCTCTCTCTCTGTTCTCTCTGTTTCCTTCTCTCTCTCTCTCTCTCTCTGTTTCCTTCTCTCTCTCTCTCTCTCTCTCTCTGTTTCCTTCTCTCTGTCTCTCCCCTCTCACTCTCTCTCTCCTCTCTCTCTTCTCCTCCTCCCTCTCTCTCTCTCTCTCTCTCTCTCTGTTTCCTTCTCTCTCTCTCTTTCTCTCTCTCCGCTCTCTCACTCTCCTCTCTTTCTCTCCCCTTCCCCTCTCTCTTTCTCCTCTCTCTTTTTCCTTCTATCTTCTCTCTCCATCTCTCTCTCTGCTCTGTCCTTCCTGCAGCACTAGACCTTTGTTCATAGCCCCTCTGCCTCAATACAGCCTGTCTACCCAGCTCCATCACACACACACACACACACACACACACACACACACACACACACACACACACACACACACACACACACACACACACACACACCACACATCCTCAAATCCTCAAAGAAAACCGAAAACACAGTATGCACGACACTCCAGGCCATGGACATCATCACAGTTCTATATTGAGTCTGGAGAACAGAGGGAGGGGAGAGGAAGAGCAGAGGAGGGAGGACGATTGAGGGATTGGGGGAACAGCAAGACGTCACTTCCTGTTTACTATAGCAGCTTCCTATTCCACACAGAGAGATGAGAGACTGTTGCTGTTACTAGGCACTTTCTGCCGTCTACTGGTCGTCTATCTAGCAACACCGGTAACCAAGACCACTGCCATCTAGCAACACCGGTAACCAAGACCACTGCCATCTAGCAACACCGGTAACCAAGACTACTGCCATCTAGCAACACCGGTAACCAAGACCACTGCCATCTAGCAACACCGGTAACCAAGACCACTGCCATCTAGCAACATAACCAAGACCACTGCCATCAAGCCACACCGGTAACCAAGACTACTGCCATCTAGCAACACCGGCAACCAAGACCACTGCCATCTAGCAACACCTCTAACCACTGCCATCAGCAACAAACCAAGACCACTGCCCTAGCAACACCTCTAACCAAGACCACTGCCATCTAGCAACACCGGTAACCAAGACCACTGCCATCAATCAGAAAAAAAGGCCTAAAAAAGGAATACCAATCAGAAAGAAGGCCTAAAAAAAGGAATACCAATCAGAAAGAAGACCTAAAAAAAGAAATACCAATCAGAAAGAAGACCTAAAAAAAGGAATACCAATCAGAAAGACCTAAAAAAAGAAATACCAATCAGAAAGAAGACCTAAAAAAAGAAATACCAATCAGAAAGAAGACCTAAAAAAAGGAATACCAATCAGAAAGAAGACCTAAAAAAAGGAATACCAATCAGAAAGAAGACCTAAAAAAAGGAATACCAATCAGAAAGAAGACCTAAAAAAAGGAATACCAATCAGAAAGAAGACCTAAAAAAAGGAATACCAATCAGAAAGAAGACCTAAAAAAAGGAATACCAATCAGAAAGAAGACCTAAAAAAAGGAATACCAATCAGAAAGAAGACCTAAAAAAAGGAATACCAATCAGAAAGGCCTAAAAAAAGGAATACCAATCAGAAAGAAGACCTAAAAAAGGAATACCAATCAGAAAGAAGACCTAAAAAAAGGAATACCAATCAGAAAGAAGACCTAAAAAAGGAATACCAATCAGAAAGAAGACCTAAAAAAAGGAATACCAATCAGAAAGAAGACCTAAAAAAAGGAATACCAATCAGAAAGAAGACCTAAAAAAGGAATACCAATCAGAAAGAAGGCCTAAAAAAGGAATACCAATCAGAAAGAAGACCTAAAAAAAGGAATACCAATCAGAAAGAAGGCCTAAAAAAGGAATACCAATCAGAAAGAAGGCCTAAAAAAGGAATACCAATCAGAAAGAAGGCCTAAAAAAGGAATACCAATCAGAAAGAAGACCTAAAAAAGGAATACCAATCAGAAAGAAGGCCTAAAAAAGGAATACCAATCAGAAAGAAGACCTAAAAAAGGAATACCAATCAGAAAGAAGACCTAAAAAAGGAATACCAATCAGAAAGAAGACCTAAAAAAAGGAATACCAATCAGAAAGAAGGCCTAAAAAAAGGAATACCAATCAGAAAGAAGGCCTAAAAAAGGAATACCAATCAGAAAGAAGGCCTAAAAAAGGAATACCAATCAGAAAGAAGAAAAAAGGAATACCAATCAGAAAGAAGGCCTAAAAAAGGAATACCAATCAGAAAGAAGGCCTAAAAAAAGGAATACCAATCAGAAAGAAGGCCTAAAAAAAGGAATACCAATCAGAAAGAAGACCTAAAAAAAGGAATACCAATCAGAAAGAAGGCCTAAAAAAGGAATACCAATCAGAAAGAAGGCCTAAAAAAGGAATACCAATCAGAAAGAAGGCCTAAAAAAGGAATACCAATCAGAAAGAAGGCCTAAAAAAATGGTCAACAGGGTGCGTTAAATCCTGGAGGAATCTTTAGCGTTCCAATGGAAAGACAATGTGTTACGATGAGCCCATTGTCCTGTAACGTTTAACGGGAGGGACAAATGACAGGAAGAAGCAAGAGAATGAAAGCAACCAATCAAGTCGCAGGAGTCAAATGAAAGCAATCAATCAAGTCGCAGGAGTCAAATGAAAGCAACCAATCAAGTCGCAGGAGTCAAATGAAAGCAACCAATCAAGTCGCAGGAGTCAAATGAAAGCAACCAATCAAGTCGCAGTCAAATGGAGTCAGGAGTCAAATGAAAGCAACCAATCAAGTCGCAGGAGTCAAATGAAAGCAACCAATCAAGTCGTAGGAGTCAAATGAAAGCAATCAATCAAGTCGCAGGAGTCAAATGAAAGCAACTCAAGAGAGATACTCAAGAGAGATAAGTGTGGAGTAGATTTTGCCACCCTCACACACAGGAAATAAATGACTGACAAAAGACAGATGCTCAGGTGGGCGGGGAATGTTGCTATAGTTACTGAGACAGCTGCCTTATCACCTCTGACAGGAAGACAAAACACACCCACACACTACACACACTATACACACACAGACAGTAACAATAGCATAACCCTGCCCTGTTACCAGCAGCACAGTCATCTGTTGGGTTCTCTACAGATATACAGTGGGGCAAAAAGTATTTAGTCAGCCACCAATTGTGCAAGTTCTCCCACTTAAAAAGATGAGAGAGGCCTGTCATTTTCATAATAGGTACATTTCAACTATGACAGACAAAATGAGTAAGAAAGTCCAGAAAATCACATTGTAGGATTTTTAATGAATTCATTTGCAAATTATGGTGGAAAATAATTATTTGGTCACCTACAAACAAGCAAGATTTCTGGCTCTCACAGACCTGTAACTTCTTCTTTAAGAGGCTCCACTGTCCTCCCCTCGTTACCTGTATTAATGGCACCTGTTTGAACTTGTTATGAGTATAAGAGACACCTGTCCACAACCTCAAACAGTCACACTCCAAACTCCACTATGGCCAAGACCAAAGAGCTGTCAAAGGACACCAGAAACAAAATTGTAGACCTGCACCAGGCTGGGAAGACTGAATCTGCAATAGGTAAGCAGCTTGGTTTGAAGAAATCAACTCTGGGAGCATTTATTAGGAAATGGAAGACATACAAGACCACTGATAATCTCCCTCGATCTGGGGCTCCACGCAATTTCTCACCCCGTGGGGTCAAAATGATCACAAGAACGGTGAGCAAAAATCCCAGAACCACACGGGGGGACCTAGTGAATGACCTGCACAGAGCTGGGACCAAAGTAACAAACCCTACCATCAGTAACACACTACGCCGCCAGGGACTCAAATCCTGCAGTGCCAGACGTGTCCCCCTGCTTAAGCCAGTATATGTCCAGGCCCGTCTGAAGTTTGCAAAAGAGCATTTGGATGATCCAAGATTGGGAGAATGTCAGATGAAACCAAAATATAACTTTTTGGTAAAAACTCAACTCGTCGTGTTTGGAGGACAAAGAATGCTGAGTTGCATCCAAAGAACACCATACCTACTGTGAAGCATGGGGGTGGAAACATCATGCTTTGGGGCTGTTTTTCTGCAAAGGGACCAGGACGACTGATCCGTGTAAATGAAAGAATGAATGTGGCCATGTATCGTGAGATTTTGAGTGAAAACCTCCTTCCATCAGCAAGGGCATTGAAGCGTGGCTGGGTCTTTCAGCATGACAGTGATCCCAAACACACCGCCCGGGCAACGAAGGAGTGGCTTCGTAAGAAGCATTTCAAGGTCCTGGAGTGGCCAAGCCAGTCTCCAGATCTCAACCCCATAGAAAATCTTTGGAGGGAGTTGAAAGTCCATGTTGCCCAGCAACAGCCCCAAAACATCACTTCTCTCGAGGAGATCTGCATGGAGGAATAGGCCAAAATACTAGCAACAGTGTGTGAAAACCTTGTGAAGACTTAAAGAAAACGTTTGACCTCTGTCATTGCCAACAAAGGCTATATAACAAAGTATTGAGATAAACTTTTGTTATTAACCAAATACTTATTTTCCACCATAATTTGCAAATATATTCATTCAAAATCCTACAATGTGATTTTCTGGATTTTTTTTCTCATTTTGTCTGTCATAGTTGAAGTGTACCTATGATGAAAATTACAGGCCTCTCTCATCTTTTAAGTGGGAGAACTTGCACAATTGGTGGCTGACTAAATACTTTTTGCCCCACTGTACATGAAGTATGGGGAACCAACCACTGTACCCAGACAGACACTATATCTGTAGGGAACCCAGGGGAACCCACCACTGTACCCAGACAGACACTATATCTGTAGGGAACCCACCACTGTATCCAGACAGACACTATATCTGTAGGGAACCCACCACTGTACCCAGACAGACACTATATCTGTAGGGAACCCACCACTGTACCAAGACAGACACTATATCTGTAGGGAACCCACCACTGTACCCAGACAGACACTATATCTGTAGGGAACCCACCACTGTACCCAGACAGACACTATATCTGTAGGGAACCCACCACTGTACCCAGACAGACACTATATCTGTAGGGAACCCAGGGGAACCCACCACTGTACCCAGACAGACACTATATCTGTAGGGAACCCACCACTGTACCCAGACAGACACTATATCTGTAGGGAACCCACCACTGTACCCAGACAGACACTATATCTGTAGGGAACCCAGGGGAACCCACCACTGTACCCAGACAGACACTATATCTGTAGGGAACCCACCACTGTACCCAGACAGACACTATATCTGTAGGGAACCCACCACTGTATCCAGACAGACACTATATCTGTAGGGAACCCACCACTGTACCCAGACAGACACTATATCTGTAGGGAGCCCACCACTGTACCCAGACAGACACTATATCTGTAGGGAACCCACCACTGTACCCAGACAGACACTATATCTGTAGGGAACCCACCACTGTATCCAGACAGACACTATATCTGTAGGGAACCCACCACTGTACCCAGACAGACACTATATCTGTAGGGAGCCCACCACTGTACCCAGACAGACACTATATCTGTAGGGAACCCACCACTGTATCCAGACAGACACTATATCTGTAGGGAACCCACCACTGTACCCAGACAGACACTATATCTGTAGGGAACCCAGGGGAACCCACCACTGTACCCAGACAGACACTATATCTGTAGGGAACCCACCACTGTACCCAGACAGACACTATATCTGTAGGGAACCTACCACTGTACCCAGACAGACACTATATCTGTAGGGAACCCACCACTGTACCCAGACAGACACTATATCTGTAGGGAACCCACCACTGTACCCAGACAGACACTATATCTGTAGAGAACCCACCACTGTACCCAGACAGACACTATATCTGTAGGGAACCCACCACTGTATCCAGACAGACACTATATCTGTAGGGAACCCACCACTGTATCCAGACAGACACTATATCTGTAGGGAACCCACCACTGTACCCAGACAGACACTATATCTGTAGGGAACCCACCACTGTACCCAGACAGACACTATATCTGTAGGGAACCCAGGGGAACCCACCACTGTACCCAGACAGACACTATATCTGTAGGGAACCCAGGGGAACCTACCACTGTATCCAACCAGACACTATATCTGTAGGGAACCCACCACTGTATCCAGAAAGACACTATATCTGTAGGGAACCCACCACTGTACCCAGACAGACACTATATCTGTAGGGAACCCACCACTGTACCCAGACAGACACTATATCTGTAGGGAACCTACCACTGTACCCAGACAGACACTATATCTGTAGGGAACCCACCACTGTACCCAGACAGACACTATATCTGTAGGGAACCCACCACTGTACCCAGACAGACACTATATCTGTAGGGAACCTACCACTGTACCCAGACAGACACTATATCTGTAGGGAACCCACCACTGTATCCAGACAGACACTATATCTGTAGGGAACCTACCACTGTACCCAGACAGACACTATATCTGTAGGGAACCCACCACTGTACCCAGACAGACACTATATCTGTAGGGAACCCACCACTGTACCCAGACAGACACTATATCTGTAGAGAACCCACCACTGTATCCAGACAGACACTATATCTGTAGGGAACCCACCACTGTATCCAGACAGACACTATATCTGTAGGGAACCCACCACTGTACCCAGACAGACACTATATCTGTAGGGAACCCACCACTGTATCCAGACAGACACTATATCTGTAGGGAACCCACCACTGTACCCAGACAGACACTATATCTGTAGGGAACCCACCACTGTATCCAGACAGACACTATATCTGTAGGGAACCCACCACTGTACCCAGACAGACACTATATCTGTAGGGAACCCACCACTGTACCCAGACAGACACTATATCTGTAGGGAACCCAGGGGAACCCACCACTGTACCCAGACAGACACTATATCTGTAGGGAACCCACCACTGTACCCAGACAGACACTATATCTGTAGGGAACCCAGGGGAACCCACCACTGTACCCAGACAGACACTATATCTGTAGGGAACCCACCACTGTACCCAGACAGACACTATATCTGTAGGGAACCTACCACTGTACCCAGACAGACACTATATCTGTAGGGAACCCAGGGGAACCCACCACTGTATCCAGACAGACACTATATCTGTAGGGAACCCACCACTGTATCCAGACAGACACTATATCTGTAGGGAACCCACCACTGTATCCAGACAGACACTATATCTGTAGGGAACCCACCACTGTACCCAGACAGACACTATATCTGTAGGGAACCCACCACTGTACCCAGACAGACACTATATCTGTAGGGAACCCAGGGGAACCCACCACTGTACCCAGACAGACACTATATCTGTAGGGAACCCACCACTGTATCCAGACAGACACTATATCTGTAGGGAACCCACCACTGTACTCAGACAGACACTATATCTGTAGAGAACCCACCACTGTACCCAGACAGACACTATATCTGTAGAGAACCCACCACTGTATCCAGACAGACACTATATCTGTAAGGAACCCACCACTGTATCCAGACAGACACTATATCTGTAGGGAACCCAGGGAACCCACCACTGTACCCAGACAGACACTATATCTGTAGGGAACCCACCACTGTACCCAGACAGACACTATATCTGTAGGGAACCCACCACTGTATCCAGACAGACACTATATCTGTAGGGAACCTACCACTGTACCCAGACAGACACTATATCTGTAGGGAACCCACCACTGTACCCAGACAGACACTATATCTGTAGGGAACCCACCACTGTACCCAGACAGACACTATATCTGTAGGGAACCTACCACTGTACCCAGACCACTGTAGGGAACCCCCAGACAGACACTATATCTGTAGGGAACCCACCACTGTACCCAGACAGACACTATATCTGTAGGGAACCCAGGGGAACCCACCACTGTACCCAGACAGACACTATATCTGTAGGGAACCCAGGGGAACCCACCACTGTACCCAGACAGACACTATATCTGTAGGGAACCCACCACTGTACCCAGACAGACACTATATCTGTAGGGAACCCACCACTGTACCCAGACAGACACTATATCTGTAGGGAACCCACCACTGTATCCAGACAGACACTATATCTGTAGGGAACCTACCACTGTACCCAGACAGACACTATATCTGTAGGGAACCCACCACTGTATCCAGACAGACACTATATCTGTAGGGAACCCACCACTGTACCCAGACAGACACACTATATCTGTAGGGAACCCACCACTGTATCCAGACAGACACTATATCTGTAGGGAACCCAGGGGAACCCACCACTGTATCCAGACAGACACTATATCTGTAGGGAACCCACCACTGTATCCAGACAGACACTATATCTGTAGGGGGAACCCACCACTGTATCCAGACAGACACTATATCTGTAGGGAACCCACCACTGTACCCAGACAGACACTATATCTGTAGGGAACCCACCACTGTACCCAGACAGACACTATATCTGTAGGGAACCCAGGGGAACCCACCACTGTACCCAGACAGACACTATATCTGTAGGGAACCCACCACTGTACCCAGACAGACACTATATCTGTAGGGACCACTGTACCCAGACCTATATCTGTAGGGAACCCAGGGGAACCCACCACTGTATCCAGACAGACACTATATCTGTAGGGAACCACTGTAGGGAACCCCCAGACAGACACTACCCATCTGTATCTGTAGGGAACCCACCACTGTACCCAGACAGACACTATATCTGTAGGGAACCCAGGGAACCCACCACTGTACCCAGACAGACACTATATCTGTAGGGAACCCACCACTGTACCCAGACAGACACTATATCTGTAGGGAACCCACCACTGTACCCAGACAGACACTATATCTGTAGGGAACCCAGGTAGAGAACCCACCACTGTATCCAGACAGACACTATATCTGTAGGGAACCCACCACTGTATCCAGACAGACACTATATCTGTAGGGGGAACCCACCACTGTACCCAGACAGACACTATATCTGTAGGGAACCCACCACTGTACCCAGACAGACACTATATCTGTAGGGAACCCACCACTGTACCCAGACAGACACTATATCTGTAGGGGGAACCCACCACTGTACCCAGACAGACACTATATCTGTAGGGAACCCACCACTGTACCCAGACAGACACTATATCTGTAGGGAACCCACCACTGTACCAGACAGACACTATATCTGTAGGAACCCACCACTGTACCCAGACAGACACTATATCTGTAGGGGAACCCACCACTGTACCCAGACAGACACTATATCTGAACCCAGGGGAACCCACCACTGTATCCAGACAGACACTATATCTGTAGGGAACCCAGGGGAACCCACCACTGTACCCAGACAGACACTATATCTGTAGGGAACCCACCACTGTACCCAGACAGACACTATATCTGTAGGGAACCCACCACTGTATCCAGACAGACACTATATCTGTAGGAACCTACCACTGTACCCAGACAGACACTATATCTGTACCCAGACAGACACACTATATCTGAGGAACCCACCACTGTACCCAGACAGACACTATATACCACTACCCAGACAGACACTATATCTGTAGGGAACCCACCACTGTACCCAGACAGACACTATATCTGTAGGGAAC
>NW_026290904.1:5000-7500 GCF_023373465.1 Oncorhynchus keta
AGAACCCCCCTCCACTGCCCCTAACCCACTCTTCAACCCTGCTAATGATTGTGCTGTGTGTGTGTGTGTGTGTGTGTGTGTGTGTGTGTGTGTGTGTGTGTGTGTGTGTGTGTGTGTGTTCACTGCACACAGTTTCATATGAAAACTCAGCGTATCAAATGCCTATTCACTCCACTGTCCTTTATAAAAGGACTATCATACACAATGAAACCTTGTAGCAGAAACCTGTGGACCAGACAGGATAGATGACACAATCACACTAATTAAACATGCAGCACGTGAGAGAGAGAGGGGGAGAAACAGAGAGCGAGAGAGAGCGAGAGAGAACAAACACCATTGTAAATACAACCCATATTTATGTTTATTTATTTTCCCTTTTGTACTTTAACCATTTGCACGTTGTTACAACACTGATATATATATATATATATATATATATATATATATATATAAAATTTGACATTTGAAATGTCTTTATTCTTTTGGAACTGTGTAATGTTTACTGTTCATTTTTATTGTTTATTTCACCTTTGTTTATTATCTACTTCACTTGCTTTGGTAATGTTAACATATGTTTCCCATGACAATGACGCCACTTACATTTGAATTGAGAGAGAGAGAAAGACAGAGAAACCACTGCACCACTGCAGAACCGAGACAGAGAAACCACTGCACCACTGCAGAACCGAGACAGAGAAACCACTGCACCACTGCAGAACCGAGACAGAGAAACCACTGCAGAACCGAGACAGAGAAACCACTGCAGAACCGAGACAGAGAAACCACTGCACCACTGCAGAACCGAGACAGAGAAACCACTGCAGAACCGAGACAGAGAAACCACTGCAGAACCGAGACAGAGAAACCACTGCACCACTGCAGAACCGAGACAGAGAAACCACTGCAGAACCGAGACAGAGAAACCACTGCACCACTGCAGAACCGAGACAGAGAAACCACTGCAGAACCGAGACAGAGAAACCACTGCAGAACCGAGACAGAGAAACCACTGCAGAACCGAGACAGAGAAACCACTGCACCACTGCAGAACCGAGACAGAGAAACCACTGCAGAACCGAGACAGAGAAACCACTGCAGAACCGAGACAGAGAAACCACTGCAGAACCGAGACAGAGAAACCACTGCACCACTGCAGAACCGAGACAGAGAAACCACTGCAGAACCGAGACAGAGAAACCACTGCACCACTGCAGAACCGAGACAGAGAAACCACTGCACCACTGAAGAACCGAGACAGAGAAACCACTGCACCACTGCAGAACCGAGACAGAGAAACCACTGCACCACTGCAGAACTGAGACAGAGAAACCACTGCACCAGTGAAGAACCGAGACAGAGAAACCACTGCAGAACCGAGACAGAGAAACCACTGCACCACTGAAGAACCGAGACAGAGAAACCACTGCACCACTGCAGAACCGAGACAGAGAAACCACTGCAGAACCGAGACAGAGAAACCACTGCACCACTGAAGAACCGAGACAGAGAAACCACTGCACCACTGAAGAACCGAGACAGAGAAACCACTGCACCACTGAAGAACCGAGACAGAGAAACCACTGCAGAACCGAGACAGAGAAACCACTGCAGAACCGAGACAGAGAAACTACTGCACCACTGAAGAACCGAGACAGAGAAACCACTGCACCACTGAAGAACCGAGACAGAGCTGCATTTCTTGGCAAAATGTTTTTTTTTTTTTAACTATAAACAATTAGACAGTGTCATTTCCCCAAATTTGAAACACTTATTGAAGATTTCAAAGACCTCTCTGATGAGGATAGGCTACCTGTCCTGTTGGGGGAGGACACAGAGAGCTGTGGGTTGGCAGCAAACTACATTAAAGACCTCTCTGATGAGGATAGGCTACCTGTCCTGTTGGGGGAGGACACAGAGAGCTGTGGGTTGGCAGCACACTACATTAAAGACCTCTCTGATGAGGATAGGCTACCTGTCCTGTTGGGGGAGGACACAGAGAGCTGTGGGTTGGCAGCACACTACATTAAAGACCTCTCTGATGAGAATAGGCTACCTGTCCTGTTGGGGGAGGACACAGAGAGCTGTGGGTTGGCAGCACACTACATTAAAGACCTCTCTGATGAGGATAGGCTACCTGTCCTGTTGGGGGAGGACACAGAGAGCTGTGGGTTGGCAGCACACTACATTAAAGACCTCTCTGATGAGGATAGGCTACCTGTCCTGTTGGGGGAGGACACAGAGAGCTGTGGGTTGGCAGCACACTACATTAAAGACCTCTCTGATGAGGATAGGCTACCTGTCCTGTTGGGGGAGGACACAGAGAGCTGTGGGTTGGCAGCACACTACATTAAAGACCTCTCTGATGAGGATAGGCTACCTGTCCTGTTGGGGGAGGACACAGAGAGCTTGATTCGGTTAGACCAAGAATCAAAGCTGAATCAAATGACAAGACTCTAGACAACGTGTGGAAGCTGTAGGCACTGCAACCTCGGCCTCATTT
>NW_026290904.1:12500-117500 GCF_023373465.1 Oncorhynchus keta
AGGAGAGAAAAGAGACCGGGGGTGGCTAGTCTAGAGGAGAGAAAAGAGACCGGGGGTGGCTAGTCTAGAGGAGAGAAAAGAGACCGGGGGTGGCTAGTCTAGAGGAGAGAAAAGAGACCGGGGGTGACTAGTCTAGAGGAGGAGAGACCGGGGGTGGCTAGTCTAGAGGAGAGAAAAGAGACCGGGGGTGGCTAGTCTAGAGGAGAGAAAAGAGACCGGGGGTGACTAGTCTAGAGGAGAGAAAAGAGACCGGGGGTGGCTAGTCTAGAGGAGAGAAAAGAGACCGGGGGTGACTAGTCTAGAGGAGAGAAAAGAGACCGGGGGTGACTAGTCTAGAGGAGAGAAAAGAGACCGGGGGTGGCTAGTCTAGAGGAGAGAAAAGAGACCGGGGGTGGCTAGTCTAGAGGAGAGAAAAGAGACCGGGGGTGACTAGTCTAGAGGAGAGAAAAGAGACCGGGGGTGGCTAGTCTAGAGGAGAGAAAAGAGACCGGGGGTGGCTAGTCTAGAGGAGAGAAAAGAGACCGGGGGTGACTAGTCTAGAGGAGAGAAAAGAGACCGGGGGTGGCTAGTCTAGAGGAGAGAAAAGAGACCGGGGGTGGCTAGTCTAGAGGAGAGAAAAGAGACCGGGGGTGACTAGTCTAGAGGAGAGAAAAGAGACCGGGGGTGACTAGTCTAGAGGAGAGAAAAGAGACCGGGGGTGACTAGTCTAGAGGAGAGAAAAGAGACCGGGGGTGACTAGTCTAGAGGAGAGAAAAGAGACCGGGGGTGACTAGTCTAGAGGAGAGAAAAGAGACCGGGGTGGCTAGTCTAGAGGAGAGAAAAGAGACCGGGGTGGCTAGTCTAGAGGAGAGAAAAGAGACCGGGGTGGCTAGTCTAGAGGAGAGAAAAGAGACCCGGGGGTGACTAGTCTAGAGGAGAGAAAAGAGACCGGGGGTGGCTAGTCTAGAGGAGGAAAAGAGACCGGGGGTGGCTAGTCTAGAGGAGAGAAAAGAGACCGGGGGTGGCTAGTCTAGAGGAGAGAAAAGAGACCGGGGTGGCTAGTCTAGAGGAGAGAAAAGAGACCGGGGTGACTAGTCTAGAGGAGGAGAGACCGGGGGTGGCTAGTCTAGAGGAGAGAAAAGAGACCGGGGTGACTAGTCTAGAGAGAGAAAAGAGACCGGGGTGACTAGTCTAGAGGAGAGAAAAGAGACCGGGGGTGGCTAGTCTAGAGGAGAGAAAAGAGACCGGGGGTGACTAGTCTAGAGGAGAGAAAAGAGACCGGGGGTGACTAGTCTAGAGGAGAGAAAAGAGACCGGGGTGACTAGTCTAGAGGAGAGAAAAGAGACCGGGGGTGGCTAGTCTAGAGGAGAGAAAAGAGACCGGGGTGACTAGTCTAGAGGAGAGAAAAGAGACCGGGGTGACTAGTCTAGAGGAGAGAAAAGAGACCGGGGTGGCTAGTCTAGAGGAGAGAAAAGAGACCGGGGTGGCTAGTCTAGAGGAGAGAAAAGAGACCGGGGGTGGCTAGTCTAGAGGAGAGAAAAGAGACCGGGGTGACTAGTCTAGAGGAGAGAAAAGAGACCGGGGTGGCTAGTCTAGAGGAGAGAAAAGAGACCGGGGGTGACTAGTCTAGAGGAGAGAAAAGAGACCGGGGTGGCTAGTCTAGAGGAGAGAAAAGAGACCGGGGTGACTAGTCTAGAGGAGAGAAAAGAGACCGGGGTGACTAGTCTAGAGGAGAGAAAAGAGACCGGGGGTGACTAGTCTAGAGGAGAGAAAAGAGACCGGGGTGGCTAGTCTAGAGGAGAGAAAAGAGTCGGGGGTGGCTAGTCTAGAGGAGAGAAAAGAGACCGGGGTGACTAGTCTAGAGGAGAGAAAAGAGACCGGGGGTGGCTAGTCTAGAGGAGAGAAAAGAGACCGGGGTGACTAGTCTAGAGGAGAGAAAAGAGACCGGGGTGACTAGTCTAGAGGAGAGAAAAGAGACCGGGGGTGACTAGTCTAGAGGAGAGAAAAGAGACCGGGGGTGACTAGTCTAGAGGAGAGAAAAGAGACCGGGGGTGGCTAGTCTAGAGGAGAGAAAAGAGACCGGGGGTGACTAGTCTAGAGGAGAAGAGACCGGGGGTGACTAGTCTAGAGGAGAGAGTGAACGTGACTAGTCTAGAGGAGAGAAAAGAGACCGGGGGAGACGGACCCACTGGTTGCCCTCTAGGTTACAGAGAGCTGGTAGTCCCATCCACCAAACTACCAGGTGTGAAACAGGGAAGGGACTCAGGGGGTATACTAATTTGGTATAGAGCAGACCTAACTCACGCCATTAAATTAATCAAAACAGGAACATTTTACATTTGGCTAGAAATTCAAAAGGAAATGATCTTAACAGAGAATAATGTCCTCCTGTGTGCAACCTATAACCCCCACTAGAATCCCCATACTTTAATGAAGACAGCTTCTCCATCCTGGAGGGGGAAATCAATCATTTCCAGGCCCAGGGACATGTACTAGTCTGTGGTGACCTAAATGCCAGAACCGGACAAGAACCCGACACCCTCAGCACACAGGGGGACAAACACCTGCCTGGAGGTGACAGCATCCCCTCCCCCATATGCCCCCCTAGGCACAACTATGACAACATAACCAACAAAAATGGGTCACAACTCCTGCAGCTCTGTCGCACGCTGGGTATGTACATATTCAATGGTAGGCATTGAGGGGACTCCTATGGTAGGTACACCTTTAGCTCATCTCTTGGCAGTAGTACTGTAGACTACTTTATCACTGACCTCAACCCAGAGTCTCTCAGAGCGTTCACAGTCAGCCCACTAACACCCCTATCAGACCACAGCAAAATCACAGTCTACTTGAACAGAGCAATACTCAATCATGAGGCATCAAAGCCAAAGGACCTGAGTAACATTAAGAAATGCTATAGATGGAGTTTGGAAACCTACCAAAAAACAATTAGGCAACAACAAATGCAATCCCTTTTAGACAATTTCCTGGGTAAAACGTTCCACTGTAATAGTGAAGGTGTAAACTTGGCAGTAGAAAATCTTAACCCTATATTTGACCTCTCAGCTTCCCTATCAAATCTAAAAATCTCAAATAGAAAACACTTCTCCAATATTTTTGGCTCTATAACAAAGAACAAGGAGCAAATACATATATACATGATCAAATACAAATCTTAGAATTAACTATTAAAGACTCCCAGAACCACCTGGAATCTCCAATTACCTTGAATTAGCTACAGGACAAAATAAAAACCCTCCGCCCCAAAAAGGCCTGTGGTGTTGATGGTATCCTTAATGAAATGATCAAATATACAGACAACACATTCCAATTGGCTATACTAAAACTCTTTAACATCATCCTTAGCTCTGGCATCCTTAGCTCTTCCCCAATATGTGGAACCAAGGACTGATCACCCCAATCCACAAAAGTGGAGACAAATTTGACCCCAATAACTACCGTGGAATATGTGTCAACAGCAACCTTGGGAAAATCCTCTGCATTATCATTAACAGCAAACTCGTACATTTCCTCAGTGAAAACAATGTACTGAGCAAATGTCAAATTGGCTTTTTACCAAATTACCGTACAACAGACCATGTATTCACCCTGCACACCCTAATTGACAAACAAACAAACCAAAACAAAGGCAAAGTCTTCTCATGCTTTGTTGATTTCAAAAAAGCCTTTGATTCAATTTGGCATGAGGGTCTGCTATACAAACTGATGGAAAGTGGTGTTGGCGGTAAAACATACGACATTATAAAATCCATGTACACAAACAACAAGTGTGCGGTTAAAATAGGCAAAAAAAACACATACATTTCTTCCCACAGGACCGTGGGGTGAGACAGGGATGCAGCTTAAGCCCCACCCTCTTCAACATATATATCAACGAATTGGCGCGGGCACTAGAAAAATCTGCAGCACCCGGCCTCACCCTACTAGAATCTGAAGTCAAATGTCTACTGTTTGCTGATGATCTGGTGCTTCTGTCACCAACTAAGGAGGGCCAACAGCAGCACCTAGATATTCTACACAAATTCTGCCAGACCTGGGCCCTGACAGTAAATCTCAGTAAGACCAAAATAATGGTGTTCCAAAAAAGGTCCAGTCGCCAGGACCACAAATACAAATTCCATCTAGACACCGTTGCCCTAGAGCACACAAAAAACTATACATACCTTGGCCTAAACATCAGCGCCACAGGTAACTTCCACAAAGCTGTGAAAGATCTGAGAGACAAGGCAAGAAGGGCATTCTATGCCATCAAAAGGAACATACCAATTAGGATCTGGCTAAAAATACTTGACAGTTATAGAGCCCTTTATGGTTGTGAGGTCCGCTCACCAACCACAAATTCACAAAATGGGACAAACACCAAATTGAGACTCTGCATGAAGAATTCTGCAAAAATTCCTCTGTGTACAACGTAGAACACCAAATAATGCATGCAGAGCAGAATTAGGCCGATACCCACTAGTTATCAAAATCCAGAAAAGAGCTGTTCAATTCTTCAACCACCTAAAAGGAAGCGATTCCAAAACCTTCCATAACAAAGCCATCACCTACAGAGAGATGAACCTGGAGAAGAGTCCCCTAAGCAAGCTGGTCCTGGGGCTCTGTTCACAAACACAAACAGACCCCACAGAGCCCCAGGACAGCAAAAGAATTAGACCCAACCAAATCATGAGAAAAACTAAAAGATAATTACCTGACACAATGAAAATAATTAACAAAAAAACTGAGCAAACTAGAATGATATTTGGCCCTAAACAGAGAGTACACAGTGGCAGAATAACTGTGCAATCACAGCAGCAAGATTTGTGACCTGTTGCCACAAGAAAAAGGCAACCAGTGAAGAACAATCACCATTGGAAATAAAACCCATATTAATTTTCCATTTTGTACATTAACTATTTGCACATCATTATAACACTGTATATCGATGTCACATGACATTTGAAATGTCTCTTTTCCTTTGAAACTTGTGAGTGTAATGTTTACGGTTCATTTTTAAGGTTTATTTCACTTTTGTTTATTATCTACTTCACTTGCTTTGGCAATGTAAACATATGTTTTCCATGCCAATAACTCCCTTTGAATTGAGAGAGAGATGGCAAAAGAGAGAGAGAGGGGAGGCATACTCCTGCCCTGTGATAGGCTATAATCATCAACATCTTACATCCTACTTCCTAACAAAGAAGACCAATGAAGTAATACCAAGAGGACTAAGAAAGTAACACCAAGACACCAAAGTTTGTAATACCAGGAGGACCAAGGAAGTAATACCAAGAGGACCAAGGAAGTAATACCAAGAGGCCCAAGGAAGTAATACCAAGAGGACCAAGGAAGTAATACCAAGAGGCCCAAGGAAGTAATACCAAGAGGCCCAAGGAAGTAATACCAAGAGGCCCAAGGAAGTAATACCAAGAGGCCCAAGGAAGTAATACCAAGAGGCCCAAGGAAGTAATACCAAGAGGACTAAGGAAGTAATACCTAGAGGACTAAGGAATTAATACCAAGAGGACTAAGGAAGTAATACCTAGAGGACTAAGGAAGTAATACCTAGAGGACTAAGGAAGGAATACCAAGAGGACTAAGGAAGTAATACCAAGAGGACTAAGGAAGTAATACCTAGAGGACTAAGGAAGTAATACCTAGAGGACTAAGGAAGTAATACCAAGAGGACTAAGGAAGTAATACCTAGAGGACTAAGGAAGGAATACCAAGAGGACTAAGGAAGTAATACCTAGAGGACTAAGGAAGTAATACCAAGAGGACTAAGGAAGTAATACCTAGAGGACTAAGGAAGTAATACCTAGAGGACTAAGGAAGTAATACCTAGAGGACTAAGGAAGGAACCTCTTCAAAACAAACAGAAATATTACAACCCATCTATGACCTGCAGTAGTGACTGAACACCATCCATCTGTTCTCAGAACAGCCTCTCTATTACATCATCACACTGAATGAATGAAATAAGAGCCTCGTTGCCGCACTGCCAGGTTCACCATGACAACCGAGCTGTAGGGAGGATGGGAGGATGATCCTCGCGTTGCCGTGGCAGCCAGGTTATGTAACAATAGTCTCCACACTGCAGTGGAGGAGGAGGGGGATGTCTCTGTCTGTTATAATGTGGAGGAGGAGGGAGATCTCTCTGTCTGTTATAATGTGGAGGAGGAGATGTCTCTGTCTGTT
Organism: Oncorhynchus keta; assembly: GCF_023373465.1. Lineage (NCBI taxonomy): Eukaryota > Metazoa > Chordata > Actinopteri > Salmoniformes > Salmonidae > Oncorhynchus > Oncorhynchus keta. The sequence goes on from NW_026290904.1 coordinate 18,684, forward strand.
ATAATGTGGAGGAGGAGATGTCTCTGTCTGTTATAATGTGGAGGAGGAGGAGAGAGATGTCTCTGTCTGTTATAATGTGGAGGAGGAGGGAGATGTCTCTGTCTGTTATAATGTGGAGGAGGAGGAGGGAGATGTCTCTGTCTGTTATAAGGAGGAGGAGGAGGGAGAGGTCTCTCTGTCTGTTATAATGTGGAGGAGGAGGAGGGAGATGTCTCTGTCTGTTATAATGTGGAGGAGGAGGAGGGAGATGTCTCTGTCTGTTATAATGTGGAGGAGGAGGAGGGAGATGTCTCTGTCTGTTATAATGTGGAGGAGGAGGAGGAGAGATGTCTCTGTCTGTTATAATGTGGAGGAGGAGGAGAGAGATGTCTGTCTGTTATAATGTGGAGGAGGAGGAGGGGGAGATGTCTCTGTCTGTTATAATGTGGAGGAGGAGGAGGGAGATGTCTCTGTCTGTTATAATGTGGAGGAGGAGGAGGAGGGAGATGTCTCTGTCTGTTATAATGTGGAGGAGGAGGAGGGGAGATGTCTCTGTCTGTTATAATGTGGAGGAGGAGGAGGGGGAGGGAGATGTCTCTGTCTGTTATAATGTGGAGGAGGAGGAGGAGGAGGGAGATGTCTCTGTCTGTTATAATGTGGAGGAGGAGGAGGAGGGAGATGTCTCTGTCTGTTATAATGTGGAGGAGGAGGAGGGGGAGATGTCTCTGTCTGTTATAATGTGGAGGAGGAGGAGGAGGGGGGAGATGTCTCTGTCTGTTATAATGTGGAGGAGGAGGATGTCTCCTCTCCTCTCCTCTCTTCCCACAGGTCAGAAAAGACATTAAGAAAGCTAACGTCTGTCTCATTGCACTAAGCCTGCAGCTACAGCTAACAACATGTCACGTGTCAGACAGTGGGGATTCCTCCTTAGTAAAGTCAACGAGACAGTCCAGTGTGTTATGTGTGTGTTAACAGAGTGCTGTAGTCCATTGTGACTCCCCGACCAGCACCTCTGGTGATTGAATGCATTCAGTTAAGCAACTGACTAGGTATCCTCCTTTCCCTTCTCTGACAGAGGGTATTATGTTCACACACACACACACACACACACACACACACACACACACACACACACACACACACACACACACACACACACACACACACACACACACACACACACACACACACACACACACACACACACACACACACACCAGTATAACTAGTTTTAAAGACAAGGCACATTCCTTGAATACAAACAGATGAAGGACTGAACGTTGTTATTTTGGAGAATGTCTCAACGACGTCTTTCAGGTTACAAGGTCGTCATTTTTTAGGGGATTTTCTCACCTTTTTCTAACAAAGGGGAAATTGACTGAGGTCCGCATTTGACTGAGGTCCGCATGTCACTACTACTCTGAGGTGAGGTTCACAGTAAACTAGCGTAACCATAGTGATGTGATTCCACTGAAGATCAGATTCACAAAACAAGAAGAAATTGAGCATCTTTACTTTCAAGAAACCAATTTCTCCTCAACTGTTTTCTTAAGGAGAAGTATAAGAAATAATGCACAACCATTTCCAATAACCTTTTTGGGGAATAGCAACTTCACTTAACTTTCTTCATAAGTCTATAGTGAAGGACAGAAGACATTTCTTCTTAAGAAGGTTTTGTGAATCTGGGCTGTGATGTCATTGTTGCCATCTCCTTGGCAACACAGTTCATGTCAACACATCAGAGACAATCAGCGCTAACTCAAGGGATAAGACACCTTTCTCTCACCGTTCTCACACTGAACACAAAGACAGGTGACAAACACTAATATCAGCCTTTCTCTGTTGCTACGGTAACACAAAACAGTGTGGTGATTGAGTCTGTCTATAACAGAACCACACCCTTCCTTACCTGAGACAGACAAGGTTAAGATTGGGCAAACCTGATCCTAGATCTGTGGTTAAGTTAGTTTCTAATGGTTCAGGTTATGATAGGTAATCCGATGCTAGATCTGTGTTAGTTTCCTTTGGTTCAGGTTATGATAGGTAATCCGATGCTAGATCTGTGGTTAAATTAGTTTCCTTTGGTTCAGGTTATGATAGGTAATCCGATGCTAGATCTGTGGTTAAATGGTTCAGGTTAAAATAGGTAATCCGATGCTAGATCTGTGGTTAAATGGTTCAGGTTATGATAGGTAATCCGATGCTAGATCTGTGGTTAAGTTAGTTTCTAATCCAATTTGTAAGTCGCTCTGGATAAGAGCGTCTGCTAAATGACTTAAATGTAAATGTAATGGTTCAGGTTAAGATAGGTAATCCGATGCTAGATCTGTGGTTAAATTAGTTTCTAATGGTTCAGGTTAAGATAGGTAATCCGATGCTAGATCTGTGGTTAAATTAGTTTCTAATGGTTCAGGTTATGATAGGTAATCCGATGCTAGATCTGTGGTTAAATTAGTTTCTAATGGTTCAGGTTAAAATAGGTAATCCGATGCTAGATCTGTGGTTAAGTTAATTTCTAATGGTTCAGGTTAAGATAGGTAATCCGATGCTAGATCTGTGGTTAAATTAGTTTCCATTGGTTCAGGTTAAGATAGGTAATCCGATGCTAGACAGATTTACGGTTGGGGGAAAGCCAAGGGAGAACTTTTTCCACATTTTGTTACGTTACAGTCTTAATCTAAAATTGATTAAATAAATGTTGTTCCTCATCAATCTACACACAATACCCCATAACAACAAAGTGAAAACAGGTTTTTACAAATTTTAGCAAATGTATTCAAATAAAAAAATAGAAATACTTTATATGATACTCGAAATGGAGCTCAGGTGCATCCTGTTTCAAGTCGCTTTGGATAAAAGCGTCTGCTAAATGGCATATATTATTATTATTATTATTATCATCCTTGAGATGTTTCTACAACTTGATTGGAGTCCACATGTGGTGAATTCAATTGATTGGACATGACTCGGAAATGCACACAGCTATCTATATAAGGTCCCAGAGTTGAAAGTGCATGTCAGAGCAAAAACCAAGCCATGAGGTCGAAGGAATTATCCGTAGAGCTCCGAGACAGGATTGTGTCGAGGCACAGATCTGAGGAAGGGGTACCATAACATTTCTGCAGCATTGAAGGCCAAAGCGTCACGTCTGGAGGAAACCTGGCACCATCCCTACAGTGAAGCATGGTGGTGGCAGCAGGATGTTTTCAGTGGCAGGAACTGGGAGACTAGTCAGGATCAAGGGAAAGATGAACGGAGCAAAGTACAGATAGATCCTTGATGAAAACCTGCTCCAGAGCGCTCAGGACCTCAGACTGGGGCGAAGGTTCAGCTTCCAACAGGACAACGACCCTAAGCACACAGCCAAGATAATGCGGGAGTGGCTTCGGGACAAGTCTCTATGTCCTTGAGTGGCCCAGCCAGAGCCTGACTTGAACCCGATCTAACATCTCTGGAGAGACCTGAAAATAGCTGTGCAGCGACGCTCACCATCCAAACGGACAGAGCTGGAGAGGATCTGCAGAGAAGAATGGGAGAAACTCCCCAAATGCAGTTGTGCAAAGTTTGTAGCGTCATACCCAAGACTTGAGGCTGTAATCGCTGCCAAAGATGCTTCAACAAAGTACTGAGTAAAGGGTCTGAATACTTCTGGAAATGTGATATTTAAAAACAAAAACTAAATTTAATGTACAAACATGTCTAAAAACCTGTTTTTGCTTTGTCATTATGGCGTACTGTGTGTAGACTGATGAGGGGAAAGAACTATTTCATCCATTTTAGAATAAGGCTGTATGTGGGGCAATGGCGTAGGAATTTTTTCCTACAACCACAGAGTTGTCATTCACACCCTAGCTGGCTACACCCTGCAGTGCTTTACGTCTGAGGTAAAAGATTTTCCATCCAGAAGAAAATGTCAGTTTGTGCTGCAGCAGAAGGAGCCAGAGACTCATCTGGTATGGGGAGAGACTCGGCTGGAACACAGACACATCTGGTATGGAGAGAGACTCGGCTGGAACACTGACTCATCTGGTATGGAGAGAGACTCGGCTGGAACACTGACTCATCTGGTATGGAGAGAGACTCAGCTGGAACACAGACACATCTGGTATGGGGAGAGACTCGGCTGGAACACAGACACATCTGGTATGGAGAGAGACTCGGCTGGAACACAGACTCATCTGGTATGGAGAGAGACTCGGCTGGAACACAGACACATCTGGTATGGAGAGAGACTCGGCTGGAACACAGACACATCTGGTATGGAGAGAGACTCGGCTGGAACACAGACACATCTGGTATGGAGAGAGACTCGGCTGGAACACAGACACATCTGGTATGGAGAGAGACTCGGCTGGAACACAGACACATCTGGTATGGAGAGAGACTTGGCTGGAACACAGACACATCTGGTATGGAGAGAGACTCGGCTGGAACACAGACACATCTGGTATGGAGAGAGACTTGGCTGGAACACTAACACATCTGGTATGGAGAGAGACTCAGCTGGAACACTGACACATCTGGTATGGAGAGAGACTCGGCTGGAACACAGATACATCTGGTATGGAGAGAGACTCAGCTGACAACAAAACACAGGATGGAGACAGACACACAGAACACAACACATCAGGCAAAGGTCACAAACACACATTTTAGGACTAAGAGCTCACAGTGACATATTCTAGATTCTACCAACCTATGGCTGGTTAAAACAGGATGTGAAACAGAACAGAATCAACAAGGGGCTTTTTCTAAAACTGTGACCTCCAGTCTCTCAGTCACAACATCGGCCCACAATAGCACAACAACGCAGCCTACACCCAAACACATCATTTCAGATGAGATCCAATGCAACACCATTCTGCACCTATGTGAGAGACGGATAGACACCAGCTTATTCCATCACAGCTCATACAGTGATGTAAGTCTATTATAGACTTCACTAGCTCATGTGACTGGGGCTAAATAAAAACCAACTATCCTAAGCAGGCAAGGCTGGACTGGGACGTGTGACATGACTGGCTCCTGTCCTTTGTTGACTCCTAAATGGTACCCTATTCCCTATGGGGTCTGGTCAAAAGTTGTGTACTATGTAGGGAGTAGGGTGCCATTTGGAACAGATACATAGCCCAGATCAGGTGAGGGTTAATGAGATCAATGCAGTCTGGACATACAGACACACTCCCCCTTCCTGGACAGCACCCACCACATAACATACACACCAGTGGCCTCACATACACTCCCCTTAACAGTCTAGCACCCTCACATAACATAACATACTTAACACTGGGGCTCTGGTAAAACCAAAGTCTGGACAGCATTTCAAGGCTAACAGTCTGGACACACCCATCACATGACTAGCATCACCTTCCTTGGTTGACACACTCCCCCTTAACAATGGACAGCACCCATCACATATAAGTACCTAACAGTCTGGACAGCACCCATCACATAACATACAAACTCCCCTTAACAGTCTGGACAGCACCCATCACATACAAACATACACTCCCCCTTAACAGTCTGGACAGCAATCACATAACAACATACACTCCCCTTAACAGTCTGGACAGCATCACATAACATACATTCCCCTTAACAGTCTGGACAGCACCCATCACATAACATAACATACACTCCCCCTTAACAGTCTGGACAGCACCCATCACATAACATACCTCCCCCTTAACAACAGCACCCATCACATAACATACACTCCCCCTTAACAGTCTGGACAGCACCCATGTCATAACATACACTCCCCCTTAACAGTCTGGACAGCACCCATCACATCACATAACATACACTCCCCTTAACAGTCTGGACAGCACCCATCACCACATAACATACACTCCCCCTTAACAGTCTGGACAGCACCCATCACATAACATACACTCCCCCTTAACAGTCTGGACAGCACCCACCACATAACATACATCCCCCTTAACAGTCTGGACAGCCCATCACATAACATAACATACACTCCCCTTAACAGTCTGGACAGCACCCATCATACCACATAACATACACTCCCCCTTAACAGTCTGGACAGCATACATAACATAGCTCCCCCTTAACAGTCTGGACAGCACCCATCAGTCACATACACTCCCCCTTAACAGTCTGGACAGCACCCATCACATAACATACACTCCCCCTTAACAGTCTGGACAGCACCCATCACATACATAACACATACCCTTAACAGTCTGGACAGCACCCATCACATACATAACATACACTCCCCCTTAACAGTCTGGACAGCACCCATCACATAACATACACTCCCCCTTAACAGTCTGGACAGCAACATTACATAACATAACATACACTCCCCCTTAACAGTCTGGACAGCACCCACCCATCACTTAACAGTCTAACATACACATAACATCCCCCTTAACAGTCTGGACAGCACCCAGCACATAACCACTCCCCTAACATACAGCATCACATACATAACATACACTCCCCTTAACAGTCTGGACAGCACCTCACCATACATAACAGTCTGGACAGCACCCATACACATAACATACACTTTAACAGTCTTCCCCCTTAACAGTCTGGACAGCACCCATAACATAACATACACAGTCTTAACAGTCTGGACAGCACCACATAACATACACTCCCCCTTAACAGTCATACAGCACCCATCACATAACATACACTCCCCCTTAACAGTCTGGACAGCACCCATCACATAACATACACTCCCCCTTAACAGTCTGGACAGCACCCATCCATAACATACACTCCCCCCTTAACAGTCTGGACAGCACCCATCCCCCTTAACAGTCTACACATACACTCCCCTTAACAGTCTGGACCCACATAACATACACTCCCCCTTAACAGTCTGCACCCATCACATAACACACCCCCTTAACAGTCTGGACAGCACCCACACATTACATAACATACACTCCCCCTTAACAGTCTGGACAGCACCCATCACACATAACATACACTCCCCCTTCTGGACAACAGTCACATAACATACACTCCCCTTAACAGTCTGGACAGCACCCATCACATAACATAACATGGACACTCCCCCCACTTAACACTCCCCCTAACAGTCTGGACAGCACCTCCCCCTTAACACTCACATCACATAACATAACATACACTTAACAGTCTGGACAGCCACTTAACATCCCCTAACAGTCTGGACAGCACCCATCACATAACATACACTCCCCCTTAACAGTCTGGTCACATAACAGCACTCCCCCTTAACAGTCTGGACAGCACCCACACATAACATCTGGTAACAGTCTGGACAGCACTCATAACAACACTTAACAGTCTGGACAGCACATAACATACACTTAACAGTCACAGCACACCACATACACTCCCCCTTAACAGTCTGACAGCACCCATCACACAAACCACATCCCCCTTAACACACAGCAGCTCACATAACATATACACTCCCCTTAACAGTCTGGACAGCAACATAACATACACTGGTTAACAGTCTGGACAGCACCCATCACATGTAACATACAAACAGAACACATCAACAGGGCATCACATTACACTCCCCCTTAACAGTCTGGACAGCACCCACCATCACATAACATACACTCACAACATCTGGACAGCACCCACACATAACACCCCTTAACAGTCTGGACAGCACCCAACATAACATACATCATTTAACAGACACCCATCACATAACATACACTTAACAGTCCACCTTAACAGTCTGGACAGCACCCACCACATAACATACACTCCCCTTAACAGTCACAGCACCTCATACACATAACATACACTCCCCTAACAGTCTGGACAGCACCCACTTAACAGTCTGGACAGCACCCATCACATAACATAACATAAATAACAGTCTGGACAGCACCCATCCCCTCCCCCTTAACAGTCTGGACAGCACCCATCACATGACATACACATACACTCCCCCTTAACAGTCATAAATGGTCCCCCTAACAGCACCCATCACATCCCCCTTAACATACACATATAACATAGGGTGCCATTTGACAGAACAGATAACATACACTCCCCTTAACAGTCTGGACAGCACCCACTAACAGTCTGGACAGAATGACAGACTACACCCCTTAACAGTCTGGACAGCACCCACCACATTACATACACTCCCCCTTAACAGTCTGGACAGCACCCATCACATAACATACACTCCCCCTTAACAGTCTGGACAGCACCCATCACATTACATACACTCCCCCTTAACAGTCTGGACAGCACCCACCACATAACATACACTCCCCCTTAACAGTCTGGACAGCACCCATCACATAACATACACTCCCCCTTAACAGTCTGGACAGCACCCACCCATCACATAACATAACATACACTCCCCCTTAACAGTCTGGACAGCACCCACCACATAACATAACATACACTCCCCCTTAACAGTCTGGACAGCACCCATCACATAACATACACTCCCCCTTAACAGTCTGGACAGCACCCACCCATTACATAACATACACTCCCCCTTAACAGTCTGGACAGCACCCATCACATAACATAACATACACTCCCCCTTAACAGTCTGGACAGCACCCACCACATACATAACATACACTCCCCCTTAACAGTCTGGACAGCACCCATCACATAACATACACTCCCCCTTAACAGTCTGGACAGCACCCATCACATAACATAACATACACTCCCCCTTAACAGTCTGGACAGCACCCACCACATAACATAACATACACTCCCCCTTAACAGTCTGGACAGCACCCATCACATAACATACACTCCCCCTTAACAGTCTGGACAGCACCCATCACATAACATACACTCCCCCTTAACAGTCTGGACAGCACCCATCACATAACATAACATACACTCCCCCTTAACAGTCTGGACAGCACCCATCACATAACATACACTCCCCCTTAACAGTCTGGACAGCACCCATCACATAACATAACACTCCCCCTTAACAGTCTGGACAGCACCCACCACATAACATAACATACACTCCCCCTTAACAGTCTGGACAGCACCCATCACATTACATACACTCTGGACAGCACCCACCACATAACATACACTCCCCCTTAACAGTCTGGACAGCACCCATCACATAACATACACTCCCCCTTAACAGTCTGGACAGCACCCATCACATAACATACACTCCCCCTTAACAGTCTGGACAGCACCCATCACATAACATACACTCCCCCTTAACAGTCTGGACAGCACCCATCACATAACATAACATACACTCCCCCTTAACAGTCTGGACAGCACCCATCACATAACATACACTCCCCCTTAACAGTCTGGACAGCACCCATCACATAACATACACTCCCCCTTAACAGTCTGGACAGCACCCATCACATAACATAACATACACTCCCCCTTAACAGTCTGGACAGCACCCACCACATAACATACACTCCCCCTTAACAGTCTGGACAGCACCCACCACATAACATACACTCCCCCTTAACAGTCTGGACAGCACCCATCACATAACATACACTCCCCCTTAACAGTCTGGACAGCACCCATCACACATAACATACACTCCCCCTTAACAGTCTGGACAGCACCCATCACATAACATAACATACACTCCCCCCCAGTCTAACAGTCTGGACAGCACTCCCCATAACATGGACAGCACCCATCACATAACATACACTCCCCCTTAACAGTCTGGACAGCACCCATCACATAACATAACATGGACAGCACCCACCACATAACATAACGCACTACCCCCTTAACAGTCTGGACAGCACCCATCACATTACATACACTCCCCCTTAACAGTCTGGACAGCACCCATCACATAACATACACTCCCCCTTAACAGTCTGGACAGCACCCATCACATAACATAACATAACATACACTCCCCCTTAACAGTCTGGACAGCACCCATCACATAACATACACTCCCCCTTAACAGTCTGGACAGCACCCATCACATAACATACACTCCCCCTTAACAGTCTGGACAGCACCCATCACATAACATAACATACACTCCCCCTTAACAGTCTGGACAGCACCCATCACATAACATAACTTAACAGTCTGGACAGCACCCCCCATAACATACACTCCCCCTTAACAGTCTGGACAGCACCCATCACATAACATACACTCCCCCTTAACAGTCTGGACAGCACCCATCACATACTTAACAGTCTACATAACATACACTCCCCCTTAACAGTCTGGACAGCACCCATCACATAACATACACTCCCCCTTAACAGTCTGGACAGCACCCACCACATAACATACACTCCCCCTTAACAGTCTGGACAGCACCCATCACATCACATAACATACACTCCCCCTTAACAGTCTGGACAGCACCCATCACATTACATAACATAACATACACTCCCCCTTAACAGTCTGGACAGCACCCATCACATAACATACACTCCCCCTTAACAGTCTGGACAGCACCCATCACATAACATACACTCCCCCTTAACAGTCTGGACAGCACCCACCACATAACATACACTCCCCCTTAACAGTCTGGACAGCACCCATCACATAACATACACTCCCCCTTAACAGTCTGGACAGCACCCATACACTCCCCCATTAACATAACATAACATACACTCCCCCTTAACAGTCTGGACAGCACCCATCACATAACATACACTCCCCCTTAACAGTCTGGACAGCACCCATCACATAACATACACTCCCCCTTAACAGTCTGGACAGCACCCACCACATAACATACACTCCCCCTTAACAGTCTGGACAGCACCCATCACATAACATACACTCCCCCTTAACAGTCTGGACAGCACCCATCACATAACATACACTCCCCCTTAACAGTCTGGACAGCACCCATCACATCACATACATAACATACACTCCCCCTTAACAGTCTGGACAGCACCCATCACATAACATACACACCCCCTTAACAGTCTGGACAGCACCCATCACATAACATACACTCCCCCTTAACAGTCTGGACAGCACCCATCACATAACATACACTCCCCCTTAACAGTCTGGACAGCACCCACCACATAACATAACATACACTCCCCCTTAACAGTCTGGACAGCACCCACCACATAACATAACATACACTCCCCCTTAACAGTCTGGACAGCACCTTAACAGTCTGGACACATAACATAACACTACACCCCCTTAACAGTCTGGACAGCACCCATCACATATACATAACATACACTCACATAACATACCCTTAACAGTCTGGACAGCACCCACCACATAACATACACTCCCCCTTAACAGTCTGGACAGCACCCACCACATAACATAACATACACTCCCCCTTAACAGTCTGGACAGCACCCACCACATAACATACACTCCCCCTTAACAGTCTGGACAACATAACATAACATACACTCCCCCTTAACAGTCTGTACAGCACCCACCACATAACATAACATACACTCCCCCTTAACAGTCTGGACAGCACCCACCACATTACATAACATACACTCCCACCGTAGCCTTCTAATAAACTGAGTATAAAAAAACATTAAGGACAACACACACACACACACACACACACACACACACACACACACACACACACACACACACACACACACACACACACACACACACACAGCTCTTTCCAGAACAGACTGACCAGGTGAATCCAGGTGAAATCTATGATCCCTTATTGACGTCACTTGTTAAATCCACTTCAATCAGTGTAGATGGAGGGGAGGAGACGGGTTAAAGGAGGAGTTTTAAGCCTTGAGACAATTAAGACTTGGATTGTGTATATGTGCCATTCAGAGGGTGAATAGACAAGACCTAAACAATTAAGTGCCTTGGAACAGCATGGTAGTAGGCGCCAGGCGCACCGGTTTGTGTCAAGAACTGCAACGCTGCTGGGTTTTTCACGCTCAACAGTTTCCTGTGTATATCAATATTGGTCGACCACCCAAAGGACATCCAGCCCAGCCCAACTCCTAACCAGATATATCACGTTATAGCCCAACACCTGACCAGATATACTGTCAGACATAGCCCATCACCTAACCATATATCACCCTCGTTATAGCCCAACACCTGACCAGATATACTGTATCACCCCGTAATAGCCCAACACCTGACCAGATATACTGTATTACCCTATTTGGTATACTGTATCACCCTCGTTATAGCCCAACACCTGACCAGATATCTGTATCACCCCCGGTTATAGCCCAACACCTGACCCAGATATTTCACCCTTGTTATAGCCCAACTCCTAACCAGATATATCACCCTCATTATAGCCCAACACCTGACCAGATATACTGCATCACCCTCATTATAGCCCAACTCCTAACCATATATATCACCCTCGTTATAGCCCAACACCTGACCAGATATACTGTATCACCCTCATTATAGCCCAACTCCTAACCATATATATCACCCTCGTTATAGCCCAACACCTGACCAGATATACTGTATCACCCCGTTATAGCCCAACACCTGACCAGATATACTGTATCACCCTCGTTATAGCCCAACACCTGACCAGATATACTGTATCACCCTCGTTATAGCCCAACACCTGACCAGATATATCACCCTCATTATAGCCCAACACCTAACCAGATATACTGTATCACCCTCGTTATAGCCCAACACCTGACCAGATATACTGTATCACCCTCGTTATAGCCCAACACCTGACCAGATATACTGTATCACCCCGTATAGCCCAACACCTGACCAGATATACTGTATCACCCCGTAATAGCCCAACGCCTGACCAGGATGTTTCCCCTCTAGGTGTCTGACTGGAAGAGATCGACTCAGAATGAATCAGACATTTGTGCCAACTGATGGAAAAGATTAGAAGCCTGTTTTAAACACATTCAATTCCAGGAGTGCTAGTTTATTGTGAAGCGCAAAGTAGCTATGAAGGAGCTAAGAAAACACAAGATTAAGATACAGGCCGATGGTATTGGAACAGACTAGCGGCCTGTCCAGGGGGTGCACCTGTATCAAGCTGTGTCATGCTACAGAAACACTGCGTTCATCCACCTCTGGCCTGCTCGCCTCCCTACCACTGAGGAAGGAGATGGGCTCCTGATGCTGGATGTCTATTGTAAAGTGGCTGTTCCACTGCTCCGAAGCCACTCTCCGTCTCCTCACCACGCGCTCACCATCCCCAGGGCTCTGAGCCACTCTGTCATAAAAGGAATACCTAGCAGTCCTTTTCCCATAAACCTCTCCACAGTGAGGGAAGTGAAACGTCTCGTTGTAAAGGGCACAAAGCCACGAGGGGGGAGAGAGAGAGAGAGAGAAAGAATAACGGAGAGGGATAAGAGAAGGTGAAGAGAAATGGATAGAAAGACAGATCAATGGAGAGTAATAAGGAGAAAGACAGACACAGAGGTAGAGATCGATAGAGACATTGCTCTCTCTCTCTTGTTATGTCTCTATCCATTTTTCTACCCACGTGTCTCTGTCTTTCTCCTTACTTTCTATCCATTTCTCTTTTCCTTCTCCATGTCTCTCCGTTTTGCTCTCCCTCCCTACGGTCTCTCTCTCTCTGCTGAGTCTCTGTCTCAGAGGAGGGCTATAGGTTCATGTCATAACATGTTCTGCTAACAGCTAGCAGGGTTGAGTCATTCCCATTCAAACACACTAGGAGTTGGTTGGACCTGACTGACTAACTGACTGACTGCTCTCTATCATTCTCTACCTGTCCCTCTCTCTGTCATTCTCTACCTGTCCCTCTCTCTATCATTCTCTACCTGTCCCTCTCTCTATCATTCTCTACCTGTCCCTCTCTCTGTCATTCTCTACCTGTCCCTCTCTCTGTCATTCTCTACCTGTCCCTCTCTCTGTCATTCTCTACCTGTCCCTCTCTCTGTCATTCTCTACCTGTCCCTCTCTCTGTCATTCTCTACCTGTCCCTCTCTCTGTCATTCTCTACCTGTCCCTCTCTCTGTCATTCTCTACCTGTCCCTCTCTCTGTCATTCTCTACCTGTCCCTCTCTCTGTCATTCTCTACCTGTCCCTCTCTCTATCATGTTCTGTCAGTCCGAATCGACGCACCACCTCCTCCGAGTCGACGCACCACCTCCTCCGAATCGACGCACCACCTCCTATCATTCCTCGACGCACCACCTGTCCTCCTCAACGCACCACCTCCTCCTCAACGCACCACCTCATTCTCCGAATCAACACCACCTCCTCCGAATCGACACCACCTCCTCCGAATCAACCACCTCCTCCGAATCAACCCCACCTCTCGAATCAACACCACCTCCACCCGAATCAACACCACCTCCTCCGAATCAACACCACCTCACCACCTCCTCTGAATCTCCTGTCAACACCACCTCTGTCATCAACACCACCTCTGAATCAACGCCACCTCCTCCGAATCAACGCCACCTCCTCCGAATCAACGCCACCTCCTCTGAATCAACGCCACCTCCTCTGAATCAACGCCACCTCCTCTGAATCAACGCCACCTCCTCTGAATCAACGCCACCTCCTGAATCAACACCACCTCCTCTGAATCAACACCACCTCCTCTGAATCAACACCACCTCCTCTGAATCAACACCACCTCCTCTGAATCAACACCACCTCCTCTGAATCAACACTACCTCCTCTGAATCAACACCACCTCCTCTGAATCAACACTACCTCCTCTGAATCAACACCACCTCCTCTGAATCAACACCACCTCCTCTGAATCAACACGACCTCCTCTGAATCAACACCACCTCCTCTGAATCAACTCTACAGCCCTGCTCAGAATAGTTTTCATGATGGTCCTGTATGGGGAGGCTGACAGGCGAACATTAGGGAGCCGTTACACCAGCAGGTTAATAATGCCTGGCTCTTTCACTGCTCTTTACTTCATTGAGAAAAGACCAATAGACTCATACAGGCCTTCCCATTTCATCCCTAACTAGTAACAGACAACAGCATACCTTAATCATCTAGCCTGAATAGAAGTAGTTATGCATACAAATAATTAAGAGTATTACTGGATCAATCAACTAAAACACTAATAAATATGTTTCCTGACCAGAATAAAAACCGGTTCCGTTTTCAGCCTACTGAGACCCTGTGGTCTATGATGTAATGTAGACGGTACTGAGCGGTCGGGTCAGCCACAGTGAAGGACGCAGGCAGGACACAGAGAGGTACACAACAACATTAATAATAGCTTCCATCTGTCTGTGTCATCTGTCTGTGTGTCTGTGTCTGTGACCTCATGTCTGTGTGTGTCTGTGTGTGCTAAAAAAATGTCTGTAAAACTGTCATAAAATGTCTGTCTGTCTGTGTGTCTGTGTCTCTGTCTGTCAGTCTGTGTGTCCAGTACCAGGGATCTGTTACATCAGTGCTGGCCACAGACCTCAGCATAAGGACAGGCTTACTGTGTGTTGCTTGGTTACAAAGCCTACAGCTAAAAAAAAATGACTTGATGACTCCGGTATTAAAACGGTCATAAAATGACACTGGTCTAAACTCAAACTGAAACAGCAGGTAACCCTATCAAAACCACCAACTGTCTGTCAGTCTATTTAACAGCAGGTAACCCTATCAAAACCACCAACTGTCTGTCAGTCTATTTAACAGCAGGTAACCCTATCAAAACCACCAACTGTCTGTCAGTCTATTTAACAGCAGGTAACCCTATCAAAACCACCAACTATCTGTCAGTCTGTCTGTTAACAGCAGGTAACCCTATCAAAACCACCAACTGTCTGTCTGTCTGTCTGTCTGTCTGTCTGTCTGTCTGTCTGTCTGTCTGTCTGTTAACAGCAGGTAACCCAATCAAAACCACCAACTGTCTGTCTGTCTGTCTGTCTGTCTGTTAACAGCAGGTAACCCAATCAAAATCACCAACTGTCTGTCTGTCTGTCAACAGTGTTTATTTTCTCTCTCTTCACTCCTCTGAGGTAAAATAGACACGGGATCCTGTTGGAAGGAATCAAGCAATCAAAGATAAATACAACAGAAACAAGAGGATTCTTACCTTCTTCTGGTACCACACCACAGCATCTCTCACTTTGGACGCCATTTACATGTCAGAGGTCACCAGCTGGGGCATTTTAGGCTGTAAAACGGAGAGAACGAGAGAGAGAGAGAGATCAGTCAATGAGGAGTCTGTGTTGCTCCGCATAGCTTTTAAAGCCTCCACCTGCTGGGCAGGTGTGTCATGCTCTGTGACATCACACACACACACCTCATTAATAGTGGGGCGAGCCTTTGAGAGGAACAGGCAGTCTCTCTTGACAGTACCTTGGCTCCCGCGACACACACACACACACACACACACACACACACACACACACACACACACACACACACACACACACACACACACACACACACACACACACACACACACACACACACACACACACACACAAAGTGGAGAAGCTAATTAGGAAGCTGGCGGTGCTGTGTTGCTGCCACCATCCTATTCATATTCAATACCAGACACACAGAGCGGTCAGCAGAGAAGCTGGTCTGGTCAGAGCTCAGACTGAGGGGAGTTAAGTTAGTCTCTCTCTCTAAACAGATGGGCTTTTATGTGAAGGGGAGTCAGTCTCTCTCTCTAAACAGATGGGCTGTTATGTGAAGGGGAGTCAGTCTCTCTCTCTAAACAGATGGGCTGTTATGTGAAGGGGAGTCAGTCTCTCTCTCTAAACAGATGGGCTGTTATGTGAAGGGGAGTCAGTCTCTCTCTCTAAACAGATGGGCTGTTATGTGAAGGGAGTCAGTCTCTCTCTAAACAGATGGGCTGTTATGTGAAGGGGAGTCAGTCTCTCTCTCTAAACAGATGGGCTGTTATGTGAAGGAGAGTCAGTCTCTCTCTCTAAACAGATGGGCTGTTATGTGAAGGGGAGTCAGTCTCTCTCTCTAAACAGATGGGCTGTTATGTGAAGGAGAGTCAGTCTCTCTCTAAACAGATGGGCTGTTATGTGAAGAGGAGTCAGTCTCTCTCTCTAAACAGATGGGCTGTTATGTGAAGGGGAGTCAGTCTCTCTCTCTAAACAGATGGGCTGTTATGTGAAGGGGAGTCAGTCTCTCTCTCTAAACAGATGGGCTGTTATGTGAAGGGGAGTCAGTCTCTCTCTCTAAACAGATGGGCTGTTATGTGAAGGGGAGTCAGTCTCTCTCTCTAAACAGATGGGCTGTTATGTGAAGGGGAGTCAGTCTCTCTCTCTAAACAGATGGGCTGTTATGTGAAGGGGAGTCAGTCTCTCTCTCTAAACAGATGGGCTGTTATGTGAAGGGGAGTCAGTCTCTCTCTCTAAACAGATGGGCTGTTATGTGAAGGGGAGTCAGTCTCTCTCTAAACAGATGGGCTGTTAAACAGATGTTATGTGAAGGGGAGTCAGTCTCTCTCTAAACAGATGGGCTGTTATGTGAAGGGGAGTCAGTCTCTCTCTCTAAACAGATGGGCTGTTATGTGAAGGGGAGTCAGTCTCTCTCTAAACAGATGGGCTGTTATGTGAAGGGGAGTCAGTCTCTCTCTAAACAGATGGGCTGTTATGTGAAGGGGAGTCAGTCTCTCTCTCTAAACAGATGGGCTGTTATGTGAAGGGGAGTCAGTCTCTCTCTCTAAACAGATGGGCTGTTATGTGAAGGGGAGTCAGTCTCTCTCTCTAAACAGATGGGCTGTTATGTGAAGGGGAGTCAGTCTCTCTCTCTAAACAGATGTCAAACAGCTCTTTCCATCTGACAGTGTTGAGTTTGGGAAACCCTGCTCTAGGGTTTCAAGTACACCTGGACGTTTCAAGTACACCTGGACATTTCAAGTACACCTGGACGTTTCAAGTACACCTGGACGTTTCAAGTACACCTGGACGTTTCAAGTACACCTGGACGTTTCAAGTACACCTGGAGGTTTCAAGTACACCTGGACGTTTCAAGTACACCTGGACGTTTCAAGTACACTACGACGTTTTAAGTACACTTGGACATTTTTAAGTACACTACGTTGTTTTTAAGTACACTTGGACATTTTTAAGTACACTTGGACATTTTTAAGTACACTACGTTGTTTTTAAGTACACTACGATGTTTTTAAGTACACTATGTTTCAAGTTTTGTTTTTAAGTACACTTGGACATTTTTAAGTACACTTGGACATTTTTAAGTACACTACGTTGTTTTTAAGTACACTACGATGTTTTTAAGTACACTGGATGTTTTTAAGTACACTACGATGTTTTTAAGTACATTACATGTTTTTAAGTACACTACGTTGTTTTTAAGTACACTTGGACATTTTTAAGTACACTTGGATGGATGTTTTTAAGTACACTACGATGTTTTTAAGTACACTATGATGTTTTTAAGTACACTTGGACATTTCAAGTCTTTATTTGATGAGCAGATGTTTCTGGGTGGGGTCTTCTTGTTTTGTCTTCTGGCTCTGCACAATAGCTGGGTGTGTGTTACACCGCATCTAATTCAGCACACACACATTCTGTGATGAGTCTTTTCCACCTTCAGCGTTTGATTGAGCCTGGCATTGTGTGCTAGATGGGCGGTGTAAGGGGTTGGCACTTTTGGGACTATTATATTCCACCAGGCAAGCGTAGTCAAGCGCAGCAGAGTTACTTGGAAGAAAACAAACGTTATTTCCCAGGTCTGACGGCGGTTGGTTCCCCTCCATAGAACTGTCGTGGTCCAGGAGGAAAGTGGTGTTCCTAGAATATAAATACTATTTCTCACAGAGACTATTTATAGCTAGGAGGAAATGTCTGTTTTTCTTAAAGAGAGGTCTCATTCCTGACTGATTACACTGTTGCTAGGATGCTCCTCCCAGTCCAATCCTTCTGCTCTATTTCTCTCTCTCTGTCTGTGTGTGTGTGTGTTTGTGTGTGCGCACACACCTGGCAACGACATCAAAAGCAGATCCTCCACTTCAAAACACACAGATTCCATGTCTTTGCGGCTTAAGAACCGAGCTTTGAGAGGTAGATAGACTGACGCTAGAGAATCAGATCACAGTGATCTGTAGTGATGACATATGAGGTCGACACCTAGTCCCCAGGCGGCACCTGGCATCCTGTTCAGGAGGAATAAACAGAACAGAGCTGTTTATATCTATCATGCCACACAGTGAGCCAGCAGAGCTAATAGAACAAGAGAGACTGTAGCATCACAGTGAGCCAGCAGAGCTAATAGAACAAGAGAGACTGTAGCATCACAGTGAGCCAGCAGAGCTAATAGAACAAGAGAGACTGTAGCATCACAGTGAGCCAGCAGAGCTAATAGAACAAGAGAGACTGTAGCATCACAGTGAGCCAGCAGAGCTAATAGAACAAGAGAGACTGTAGCATCACAGTGAGCCAGCAGAGCTAATAGAACAAGAGAGACTGTAGCATCACAGTGAGCCAGCAGAGCTAATAGAACAAGAGAGACTGTAGCATCACAGTGAGCCAGCAGAGCTAATAGAACAAGAGAGACTGTAGCATCACAGTGAGCCAGCAGAGCTAATAGAACAAGAGAGACTGTAGCATCACAGTGAGCCAGCAGAGCTAATAGAACAAGAGAGACTGTAGCATCACAGTGAGCCAGCAGAGCTAATAGAACAAGAGAGACTGTAGCATCACAGTGAGCCAGCAGAGCTAATAGAACAAGAGAGACTGTAGCATCACAGTGAGCCAGCAGAGCTAATAGAACAAGAGAGACTGTAGCATCACAGTGAGCCAGCAGAGCTAATAGAACAAGAGAGACTGTAGCATCACAGTGAGCCAGCAGAGCTAATAGAACAAGAGAGACTGTAGCATCACAGTGAGCCAGCAGAGCTAATAGAACAAGAGAGACTGTAGCATCACAGTGAGCCAGCAGAGCTAATAGAACAAGAGAGACTGTAGCATCACAGTGAGCCAGCAGAGCTAATAGAACAAGAGAGAATGTAGCATCACAGTGAGCCAGCAGAGCTAATAGAACAAGAGAGACTGTAGCATCACAGTGAGCCAGCAGAGCTAATAGAACAAGAGAGAATGTAGCATCACAGTGAGCCAGCAGAGCTAATAGAACAGGAGAGACTGTAGCATCACAGTGAGCCAGCAGAGCTAATAGAACAGGAGAGACTGTAGCATCACAGTGAGCCAGCAGAGCTAATAGAACAGGAGAGACTGTAGCATCACAGTGAGCCAGCAGAGCTAATAGAACAAGAGAGACTGTAGCATCACAGTGAGCCAGCAGAGCTAATAGAACAGGAGAGACTGTAGCATCACAGTGAGCCAGCAGAGCTAATAGAACAAGAGAGACTGTAGCATCACAGTGAGCCAGCAGAGCTAATAGAACAAGAGAGACTGTAGCATCACAGTGAGCCAGCAGTGGTGTGATTGTGTTCAGATCTGTCTGACCACTTCAGGGGGTGGTCTGGGATGCATTGTGTGAGCATTTCTCCTCAGTCTGGACGCCATCAGTTCACCGAAAACGCATAAAGTGTGTGACATCATCACAGACTCGTCCCACAAGTCTCCAGAAAAGGTGTGTTTTGGGACCGAGAGGCACCGCTTCATTATAAATGTTGGAGAAATACGTTCCTGGTCTGTGAGGAACATGTTTACTGGCCTCATAAATGCAAGACAGATAGCTAATATTTCTATCATGTGTTGTCAGACAGAGGAGGACTTCAGCCTGTAGTCTGTAGCTTCATTAACACACTGAAACACTCTCTCACACCGTCCCACACATTCACATAGATCAACAGGAATTCACACACACTGACTGGACACTCCGGTCCGCGAGCAGAAGCCATTTCACTTATTCTGTGAGTGTTTTTACTGCAGGGTTTGTCATTTGACGAGGTCCTCGCTGAAGGAGTGTTGAGAGACGGCGAGACAGAAAATAGGTATCGTTGAGGAGTTAGGCTAGCTGGGCTGAATCTGAATGTGATTCCCAGTATTTCAGGTCATTGCCTGTTCTCTCTAGCTAAGCCCCCTTTCATCCAGAAATGATGTTTTAAAAAGAGATTCAACGTCATAGTTCAATGTTTGTGTTTTTAGTCTGCTCAGAAAGAAATCCCTACATGATGTCTGTGTTGCATGTTGGTTTTCACTCCTGACGGAATCATCCAAATATAAACTAAAATCCCCAACCAGTCATTATTCACCAGTCTGTATGTAGACTGTCATGGCTCTGGTACAGCCAGTCTGTATGTAGACTATCATGGCTCTGGAACAGAGAGACTGTCATGGCTCTGGTACAGCCAGTCTGTATGTAGACTGTCATGGCTCTGGTACAGCCAGTCTGTATGTAGACTGTCATGGCTCTGGTACAGCCAGTCTGTATGTAGACTGTCATGGCTCTGGTAGTCAGCTGTCAGTCTGTATGTAGACTGTCATGGCTCTGGAACAGCCAGTCTGTATGTAGACTGTCATGGCTCTGGAACAGCCAGTCTGTATGTAGACTGTCATGGCTCTGGTACAGCCAGTCAGTAGACTGTCATGTAGCCAGTCTATCATGGCTCTGGTACAGCCAGTCTGTATGTAGACTATCATGGCTCTGGTACAGCCAGTCTGTATGTAGACTATCATGGCTCTGGTACAGCCAGCCAGTCTGTAGAACAGTAGCCAGTCTAGACTGTCATGGCTCTGGTACAGCCAGTCTGTATGTAGACTATCATGGCTCTGGTACAGCCAGTCTGTATGTAGACTATCATGGCTCTGGTACAGCCAGTCTGTATGTAGACTATCATGGCTCTGGTACAGCCAGTCTGTATGTAGACTATCATGGCTCTGGTACAGCCAGTCTGTATGTAGACTGTCATGGCTCTGGTACAGCCAGTCTGGTACAGCCAGTCTGTATGTAGACTATCATGGCTCTGGTACAGCCAGTCTGTATGTAGACTATCATGGCTCTTACTGGCCAGTCTGTATGTAGACTATCATGGCTCTGGTACAGCCAGTCTGTATGTAGACTATCATGGCTCTACAGCCAGTCTGTATGTAGACTTCATGGCTCTGGTACAGCCAGTCTGTATGTAGACTATCATGGCTCTGGTACAACCAGTCTGTATGTAGACTATCATGGCTCTGGTACAGCCAGCCTGTATGTAGACTATCATGGCTCTGGTACAGCCAGTCTGTATGTAGACTATCATGGCTCTGGTACAGCCAGTCTGTATGTAGACTATCATGGCTCTGGTACAGCCAGTCTGTATGTAGACTATCATGGCTCTGGTACAGCCAGACATGTAGAATCATGGCTCTGGTACAGCCAGTCTGTATGTAGACTTCATGGCTCTGGTACAGCCAA
Organism: Oncorhynchus keta; assembly: GCF_023373465.1. Lineage (NCBI taxonomy): Eukaryota > Metazoa > Chordata > Actinopteri > Salmoniformes > Salmonidae > Oncorhynchus > Oncorhynchus keta. The sequence goes on from NW_026290904.1 coordinate 40,935, forward strand.
TCTGTATGTGATTCATGGCTCTGGTACAGCCAGTCATTGACTATCATGGCTCTGGTACAGCCCCTGTATGTTCATGGCTCTGGAAGCCAGATGTTGTAGACTATCATGGCTCTGGTCAGCCAGTCTGTATGTAGTTCACTATCATGGCTCTGGTACAGCCAGTCTGTATTTTCATGGCTCTGGTACAGCCAGTCTGTATGTAGACTATCATGGCTCTGGTACAGCCAGTCAGCTCTGGTACAGCCAGACTGTATGTAGACTATCATGGCTCTGGTACAGCCAGTCTGTATGTAGACTATCATGGCTCTGGTACAGCCAGCCTGTATGTAGACTATCATGGCTCTGGTACAGCCAGTCTAGTCATGGTACAGCCAGTCTGTATGTAGACTATCATGGCTCTGGTACAGCCAGTCTGTATGTAGACTATCATGGCTCTGGTACAGCCAGTCTGTATGTAGACTATCATGGCTCTGGTACAGCCAGTCTGTATGTAGACTATCATGGCTCTGGTACAGCCAGTCTGTATGTAGACTATCATGGCTCTGGTACAGCCAGTCTGTATGTAGACTATCATGGCTCTGGTACAGCCAGTCTGTATGTAGACTATCATGGCTCTGGTACAGCCAGTCCTCATGGCTCTACAACCAGTCTGTATGTAGACTATCATGGCTCTGGTACAGCCAGTCTGTATGTAGACTATCATGGCTCTGGTACAGCCAGTCTGTATGTAGACTATCATGGCTCTGGTACAGCCAGTCTGTATGTAGACTATCATGGCTCTGGTACAGCCAGCCTGTATGTAGACTATCATGGCTCTGGTACAGCCAGTCTGTATGTAGACTATCATGGCTCTGGTACAGCCAGTCTGTATGTAGACTGTCATGGCTCTGGTACAGCCAGTCTGTATGTAGACTGTCATGGCTCTGGTACAGCCAGTCTGTATGTAGACTATCATGGCTCTGGTACAGCCAGTCTGTATGTAGACTATCATGGCTCTGGTACAGCCAGTCTGTATGTAGACTATCATGGCTCTGGTACAGCCAGTCTGTATGTAGACTATCATGGCTCTGGTACAGCCAGCCTGTATGTAGACTGTCATGGCTCTGGTACAGCCAGTCTGTATGTAGACTGCCATGGCTCTGGTACAGCCAGTCTGTATGTAGACTATCATGGCTCTGGTACAGCCAGTCCATATGTAGACTATCATGGCTCTGGTACAACCAGTCTGTATGTAGACTATCATGGCTCTGGTACAGCCAGTCTGTATGTAGACTGTCATGGCTCTGGTACAGCCAGTCTGTATGTAGACTGTCATGGCTCTGGTACAGCCAGTCAACAACAACCTCCTCAGCTGTTTTGGAGTTGTCTAAAGCTGCTGGTTAGTTACTATAATCACAGTAGGATTAGACCTAGCTACTCCTTAGTGACAACACTGCATGGGCCAAGCAATCACACACACACACGTTCCACAGCGTCATCCAGATAACTATACAGGAAAATTGTTCCTCAGTTTATATGGAAACTAGACTTCGCCAGAAAGACCTGGACGGGTCACGGGGAGCGTTCCCAAAAGCATCTCCTGTTATGTTGAGGAGTCTTGCTACTTGCCACACACACACACACACACACACACACACACACACACACACACACACACACACACACACACACACACACACACACACACACACACACACACACACACACACACACACACACACACACACGTGTTTGTACTAGTAGTGTGTGTGAGTGATTCAGCAGAGACCAGGTTTGTGTGTGTGTGTACAGCACATCCCCTCATATCTCACTCAAAACAAATAACAGCAGTATCCATATAAAGATTACCTTCAGGTTCATCTCAATCTGACCAAATTACACAAAATGTTAATTCTGGGTTACCTTCAGGTCAACTCATTCAGTTACAGTTTGGGCTAAATATTAATCAATATTACTGGGAAAGGGGACACCTGGTAACCCAAAGGTTGCTGGATCCAATCCCTGAGCTGACGAGGTAAAAATCTGTCCTTCTGCCCCTGAGCAAGGCAGTTAACCCACTGTTCCCCTGAGCAAGGCAGTTAACCCACTGTTCCCCTGAGCAAGGCAGTTAACCCACTGTTCCCCTGAGCAAGGCAGTTAACCCACTGTTCCCCTGAGCAAGGCAGTTAACCCACTGTTCCCCTGAGCAAGGCAGTTAACCCACTGTTCCCCTGAGCAAGGCAGTTAACCCACTGTTCCCCTGAACAAGGCAGTTCACCCACTGTTCCCCTGAGCAAGGCAGTTAACCCACTGTTCCCCTGAGCAAGGCAGTTAACCCCCACTGTTCCCCTGAGCAAGGCAGTTCACCCACTGTTCCCCTGAGCAAGGCAGTTCACCCACTGTTCCCCTGAGCAAGGCAGTTCACCCACTGTTCCCCTGAGCAAGGCAGTTCACCCACTGTTCCCCTGAGCAAGGCAGTTCACCCACTGTTCCCCTGAACAAGGCAGTTCACCCACTGTTCCCCTGAGCAAGGCAGTTCACCCACTGTTCCCCTGAACCAGGCAGTTCACCCACTGTTCCCCTGAACCAGGCAGTTCACCCACTGTTCCCCTGAGCAAGGCAGTTCACCCACTGTTCCCCTGAACCAGGCAGTTCACCCACTGTTCCCCTGAACCAGGCAGTTCACCCACTGTTCCCCTGAACCAGGCAGTTCACCCACTGTTCCCCTGAGCAAGGCAGTTCACCCACTGTTCCCCTGAGCAAGGCAGTTCACCCACTGTTCCCCTGAGCAAGGCAGTTCACCCACTGTTCCCCTGAACAAGGCAGTTCACCCACTGTTCCCCTGAACAAGGCAGTTCACCCACTACAGCCTCTCTGAGCTAGATCTGTCTGAGATGACATCTACAAACTGTCTGTGTGTAGGTACCTGATCAGGGTCATAGGGCAGGCTGAGCATCTACCACCTCACTATCAGATTAGGTGTTGGGGTCATTTCTGCTTAACTAACCTAAAATGGAGGTAGATCTGTGTCACAGCCTCACAGTGCCTTTATAGAGAAGCAGAGACAGAGTGAAAGACACCATGAAAAGGGCTTCAATAATAGGATGTTCCCTCCTCTGGACTAAACCTTTCTGCTTGAGGTCCAAATGGCACTCAATTCCCCTATATAGTGCACTACTTTTGACCAGGGTCCATAGGGCTCTGTTTAAAAGTACTACACTATATAGGGAATAGGGTACCGTTTGGTACTCTCAACCAGTCTCTCAGTGGACCTGTAAGTAGGTCAGGGCAGAATAACAAACCGGGCGCTGGGGGAACATAAAAATAGATTCCTGAACCTCTTACCCCCTACAGGAGGCTAGGAACAGGGTTGGAGTTAAAACCTACATGAAGGTATCTCTCCAGGAACAGGGTTGGAGTTAAAACCTACAGGAGGCTATCTCTCCAGGAACAGGGTTGGAGTTAAAACCTACAGAAGGCTAGGAACAGGGTTGGAGTTAAAACCTACAGGAGGCTAGGAACAGGGTTGGAGTTAAAACCTACAGGAGGCTAGGAACAGGGTTGGAGTTAAAACCTACAGGAGGCTAGGAACAGGGTTGGAGTTAAAACCTACAGGAAGGTATCTCTCCAGGAACAGGGTTGGAGTTAAAACCTACAGGAGGCTAGGAACAGGGTTGGAGTTAAAACCTACAGGAGGCTAGGAACAGGGTTGGAGTTAAAACCTACAGGAGGCTAGGAACAGGGTTGGAGTTAAAACCTACAGGAGGCTCTCTCTCCAGGAACAGGGTTGGAGTTAAAACCTACAGGAGGCTATCTCTCCAGGAACAGGGTTGGAGTTAAAACCTACAGGAGGCTATCTCTCCAGGATCAGGGTTGGAGTTAAAACCTACAGAAGGCTAGGAACATGGTTGGAGTTAAAACCAACAGGAAGGTATCTCTCCAGGAACAGGGTTGGAGTTAAAACCTTCAGGAAGGTATCTCTCCAGGAACAGGGTTGGAGTTAAAACCTTCAGGAAGGTATCTCTCCAGGAACAGGGTTGGAGTTAAAACGTACAGGAGGCTAGGAACAGGGTTGGAGTTAAAACCTACAGGAAGGCTATCTCTCCAGGAACAGGGTTGGAGTTAAAACCTACAGAAGGCTATCTCTCCAGGAACAGGGTTGGAGTTAAAACCTACAGGAAGGCTATCTCTCCAGGAACAGGGTTGGAGTTAAAACCTACAGGAGGGTATCTCTCCAGGAACAGGGTTGGAGGTAAAACCTACAGGTAGACTAGGGCCTCTCTCCATCGTCCTCTCAGCCTCTCCCCCTCCTCCTCTCCTCCTCCTCCTCCTCCTCCTCTCAGCCGCTCCTCCTCCTCCTCCTCTCAGCCGCTCTTCCTCCTCCTCCTCTCAGCCGCTCTTCCTCCTCCTCTCAGCCTCTCCCCCGCTCCTCCTCCTCCTCCTCCTCTCAGCCGCTCTTCCTCCTCCTCCCAGCCGCTCTTCCTCCTCCTCCTCTCAGCCTCTCCCCCTCCTCCTCCTCCTTTCAGCCTCTCCCCATCCTCCTCCTCTCAGCCTCTCCCCCTCCTCCTCTCAGCCTCTCCCCCTCCGTTTCCCCTCAGCCTCTCCCCTCCTCCTCTCAGCCTCTCCCCCTCCCAGCCTCTCCCCCTCCTCCTCTCAGCCTCTCCCCCTCCTCCTCTCAGCTTCTCAGTCTCTCCTCTGTCTCTACTCCTCCTCCTCTTAGCCTCGCCCCCTCCTCCTCCTCCTCCTCTCAGCTCTCAGCTCCTCCTCCTCCTCCTCCTCTCAGCCGCTCCTCCTCCTCCTCTCAGCCGCTCCCTCCCCTCCTCCTCTCAGCCTCTCCCCCTCCTCCTCTCAGCCGCTCCTCCTCCTCCTCCTCCTCTCAGCCGCTCCTCCCCCTCCTCCTCTCAGCCTCTCCCCCTCCTCCTCTCAGCCGCTCCTCCTCCTCCTCCTCCTCTCAGCCTCTCCTCCTCCTCCTCCTCTCAGCCTCTCCTCCCCCTCCTCCTCTCAGCCTCTCCTCCCCCTCCTCCTCTCAGCCTCTCCTCCCCCTCCTCCTCTCAGCCTCTCCTCCCCCTCCTCCTCTCAGCCGCTCTTCCTCCTCCTCCTACTCCTCTCAGCCTCCTCCTCTCAGCCTCTCCCCCTCCTCCTCTCAGCCTCTCCCCCTCCTCCTCTCAGCCTCTCCTCCTCCTCCTCCTCTCAGCCTCTCCTCCTCCTCCTCTCAGCCGCTCCTCCTCCTCCTCTCAGCCTCTCTTCCTCCTCCTCCTCCTCAGCCTCTCCCCCTCTCCTCCTCTCAGCCCTCCCCTCCTCCTCCTCTCAGCCTCTCCTCCTCCTCTCAGCCTCTCCCCCTCCTCCTCTCAGCCTCTCCTCCTCCACCTCCTCTCAGCCGCTCCTCCTCCTCCTCTCAGCCGCTCTTCCTCCTCCACCGCTCAGCCTCTCCCCCTCCTCCTCCTCCTTTCAGCCTCTCCCCATCATCCTCCTCTCAGCCTCTCCCCTCCTCCTCCTCTCAGCCTCTCAGCCTCTCCTCCTCTCAGTCTCTCCTCCTCCTCTGTCTCTCCTGTCTCTCCTCCTCAGTCTCTCCTCTGTCTCTCCTCCTCCTCCTCCTCTTAGCCTCGCCCCTCAGTCTCTCCTCCCCCTCCTCTCAGTCTCTCCTCCCCCTCTCCAGTCTCTCGTCCTCTGTCTCTCCCCCTCCTCCTCTCAGCCTCTCCCCTCCTCCTCTCAGCCTCAGCCTCTCCCCCTCCTCCTCTCAGCCTCCTCCTCTCAGCCTCCTCCTCTCCCTCCTCTCTCCTCTCAGTCTCTCCTCCTCTCAGTCTCTCCTCCTCCTCAGTCTCTCCTCCTCCTCAGTCTCTCCTCCTCCTCAGTCTCTCCTCCTCCTCAGTCTCGCCCCCTCCTCCTCAGTCTCTCCTCCCCCTCCTCTCAGCCTCTCCCCCTCCTCTCAGTGACTTACTACCAGAGATCAAACCACCAGTATCTCTACCACGTGCCGCTACTTGGATGGGTTAAAAAGGAGAAAAGGAGAGAGAACCAGACTGAGGAGTGTTCAGGTCCCTGCCAATCAAAACCATCTGGATTCCATTGCAGCCAAGGACAGCGTAGTTCAGTGTGTGTATGTTGGAGCCATGCTGAGTGAAACAGGTCAATATTGTACATGTGGAAATGACAGAGAACCATACGAGGGGTCAGGCCTCTAACTGTTCTGACACCATTGGGGTGTTAACTGCAAGCTAGGCTGGTCTCGTTGTCTAGCTACCTCATCATTGTGTTATGGTTTCAGAACATCACTCTGGACAGTGCAAAGCAGAACATCAAACTACATGTTTGTCCAGGTGGACAGTGCTGATTGTGATTTCTGAGTGTGACTATGAATATGAAGTCCTCTCACATTGTACAGTACAGTAACAGTACTATTAGCCTAGCTGTAAACTACACCACGTATACTGTACAACACTATTAGCCTAGCTGTAAACTACACCACGCACAGTACAGTAACAGTACTATTAGCCTAGCTGTAAACTACACCACGTATACTGTACAACACTATTAGCCTAGCTGTAAACTACACCACGCACAGTACAGTAACAGTACTATTAGCCTAGCTGTAAACTACACCACGTATACTGTACAACACTATTAGCCTAGCTGTAAACTACACCACGCACAGTACAGTAACAGTACTATTAGCCTAGCTGTAAACTACACCACGTATACTGTACAACACTATTAGCCTAGCTGTAAACTACACCACGCACAGTACAGTAACAGTACTATTAGCCTAGCTGTAAACTACACCACGTACAGTACAGTAACAGTATTATTAGCCTAGCTGTAAACTACACCACGTACAGTACAACACTATTAGCCTAGCTGTAAACTACACCACGTACAGTAACAGTACTGATGTAAACTACACCACGTACAGTACAGTAACAGTATTGCTGTAAACTACACCATGTACAGTAACAGTACTTTTGTAAACTACACCACGTACAGCAAAGTATAGTAACAGTACTGCTGTAAACTATACCACGTACAGTACAGTAACAGTACTATTAGCCTAGCTGTAAACTACACCATGTACAGTACAGTAACAGTACTATTAGCCTAGCTGTAAACTACACCACGTACAGTACAACACTATTAGCCTAGCTGTAAACTACACCACGTACAGTACAGTAACAGTACTATTAGCCTCGCTGTAAACTACACTACGTACAGTACAGTAATAGTACTATTAGCCTAGCTGTAAACTACACCACGTACAGTACAACACTATTAGCCTAGCTGTAAACTACACCACGTACAGTACAGTAACAGTACTATTAGCCTCGCTGTAAACTACACCACGTACAGTAACAGTACTTTTGTAAACTACACCACGTACAGCAAAGTATAGTAACAGCACTGCTGTAAACTATACCACGTACAGTACAGTAACAGTACTGCTGTAAACTACACCAGGTACAGTAACAGTACTTTTGTAAACTACACCACATATAGTACAGTAACAGTACTGCTGTAAACTACACCACGTACAGTACAGTAACAGTACTGCTGTAAACTACACCAGGTACAATAACAGTACTTTTGTAAACTACACCACGTATAGTACAGTAACAGCACTGCTGTAAACTACACCACGTATAGTACAGTAACAGCACTGCTGTAAACTACACCACGTACAGTAACAGTACTGATGTAAACTACACCACGTACAGTAACAGTACTGATGTAAACTACACCACGTACAGTAACAGTACTGATGTAAACTACACCACGTACAGTAACAGTACTGATGTAAACTACACCACGTACAGTACAGTAACAGTATTGCTGTAAACTACACCATGTACAGTACAGTAACAGTACTGCTGTAAATTACACCAGGTACAGTAACAGTACTTTTGTAAACTACACCACGTACAGCAAAGTATACTAACAGTACTGCTGTAAACTATACCACGTACAGTACAGTAACAGTACTGCTGTAAACTACACCACGTACAGTAACAGTACTGCTGTAAACTACACCACGTACAGTAACAGTACCGATGTAAACTACACCACGTACAGTAACAGTATTGCTGTAAACTACACCACGTACAGTACAGTAACAGTATTGCTGTAAACTACACCATGTACAGTACAGTAACAGTCTGCTGTAAACTACACCACGTACAGTACAGTAACAGTATTGCTGTAAACTACACCATGTACAGTACAGTAACAGTCTGCTGTAAACTACACCACATACAGTACAGTAACTGTACTGCTGTAAACCACACCACGTACAGTAACAGTACTGATGTAAACTACACCACGTACAGTAACAGTAATGATGTAAACTACACCACGTACAGTACAGTAACAGTATTGCTGTAAACTACACCACGTACAGTAACAGTACTGATGTAAACTACACCACGTACAGTACAGTAACAGTATTGCTGTAAACTACACCACGTACAGTACAGTAACAGTATTGCTGTAATCTACACCACGTACAGTACTGCTGTGAACTACACCACATACAGTCCAGTATTGCTGTAAACTACACCACATACAGTCCAGTATTGCTGTAAACTACACCACATACAGTATAGTAACAATACTTCTATAAACTACACCACATACAGTATTGCTGTGAACTACACCACATACAGTACAGTATTGCTGTAAACTACACCACATACAGTCCAGTATTGCTGTAAACTACACCACATACAGTATAGTAACAATACTTCTATAAACTACACCACATACAGTATTGCTGTGAACTACACCATGTACAGTACAGTAACAGTGTTGTTGTAAACTACACTAGCAACACAACTGACAGGTTAAGTACCAGAGGATGAATGGCTTCATTATGTCAATAATGACAATAGACAGACAGAGAGGCTGCGAGAGAGAGGCTGCGAGAGAGAGGGTATGTAGTGTGATGTACTGCCTGGGAGTGGGCATTCTGAACAGTAGGTTTTAGCACAATACATACAGGTGGTATGTAGTGTGATGTACTGAGAGAAGGAGTGAGATGATTTTCAGAGGCAGGAAGAGAGTTGAGAGTGGTTTAAAGTGATTGAGGAGGAGGAAGACGAGAGACAGGAGAGAGCGAGATATTTATTTATTTAACCTTTCGTACTTTAACTATTTGCACATCTGTATATAGACACATGACATTTGAAATGTCTTTATTCTTTTGGAACTTTTGTGAGTGTAATATTTGCTGTTCACTTTTGTTTATGATCTATTTCACTTGCTTTGGCATCATAAACATGTTTCTCATTGCCAATAAAGAGAGAGAGAGAGAGAGAGAGAGAGACAGAGAGACAGAGAGAGACAGAGAGAGAGAGAGAGAGAGAGAGAGAGAGAGAGAGAGAGAGAGAGAGAGAGAGAGAGAGAGAGAGAGAGAGAGAGAGAGAGAGAGAAATAGAGAGATGAGAGAGAAATAGAGAGATGAGAGAGAAAGAGAGATGTGAGTGAGAGAGAGATGAGAGCGAGAGAGAGATGAGAGCGAGAGAAAGAGCAAGAGAGAGAGAGAGAGAGATAGAGAGAGATGAGATAGAGAGATGAGAGTGATAGTGCCGGAAGTCAGTCCGATTAAAAATCAGGAGGTGGGAGGTTACAGAGTTACATAATTCTGTGTAATGAATTACATAAAACAGCTGTTATGAAAACAATTCTGAAATGCTGAACAGAGAAGCAGCACACAGACAGAGAATGGATCCAGCCTATCATATAATACAACACTATGCTGAACAGAGCAGCACACAGACAGAGAATGGATCCAGCCTATCATATAATACAACACAATGCTGAACAGAGAAGCAGCACACAGACAGAGAATGGATCCAGCCTATCATATAATACAACACAATGCTGAACAGAGAAGCAGCACACAGACAGAGAATGGATCCAGCCTATCATATAATACAACACTATGCTGAACAGAGAGCAGCACACAGACAGAGAATGGATCCAGCCTATCATATAATACAACACTATGCTGAACAGAGCAGCACACAGACAGAGAATGGATCCAGCCTATCATATAATACAACACTATGCTGAACAGAGCAGCACACAGACAGAGAATGGATCCAGCCTATCATATAATACAACACAATGCTGAACAGAAGCAGCACACAGACAGAGAATGGATCCAGCCTATCATATAATACAACACTATGCTGAACAGAGCAGCACACAGACAGAGAATGGATCCAGCCTATCATATAATACAACACTATGCTGAACAGAGCAGCACACAGACAGAGAATGGATCCAGCCTATCATATAATACAACACTATGCTGAACAGAGAGCAGCACACAGACAGAGAATGGATCCAGCCTATCATATAATACAACACTATGCTGAACAGAGAGCAGCACACAGACAGAGAATGGATCCAGCCTATCATATAATACAACACAATGCTGAACAGAGAAGCAGCACACAGACAGAGAATGTCGGATCCAGCCTATCATATAATACAACACTATGCTGAACAGAGAGCAGCACACAGACAGAGAATGGATCCAGCCTATCATATAATACAACACAATGCTGAACAGAGAAGCAGCACACAGACAGAGAATGGATCCAGCCTATCATATAATACAACACAATGCTGAACAGAGAAGCAGCACACAGACAGAGAATGGATCCAGCCTATCATATAATACAACACAATGCTGAACAGAGAGCAGCACACAGACAGAGAATGGATCCAGCCTATCATATAATACAACACTATGCTGAACAGAGAAGCAGCACACAGACAGAGAATGGATCCAGCCTATCATATAATACAACACAATGCTGAACAGAGAGCAGCACACAGACAGAGAAGAATGCTGGACCAGGATCCCTATCATATAATACAACACTATGCTGAACAGAGAAGCAGCACACAGACAGAGAATGGATCCAGCCTATCATATAATACAACACTTTTATGCTGAACAGAGAGCAGCACATGCTGAACAGAGAAGCAGCACACAGACAGAGAATGGATCAGCCTATCATATAATACAACACTATACTGAACACAGACAGAGAGAATGGATCCTATCATATAATACAACACAATGCTGAACAGAGAAGCAGCACACAGACAGAGAATGGATCCAGAATGGCCTATCATATAATACAACACAATGCTGAACAGAGAGCAGCACACAGACAGAGAATGGATCCAGCCTATCATATAATACAACACAATGCTGAACAGAGAAGCAGCACACAGACAGAGAATGGATCCAGCCTATCATATAATACAACACTATGCTGAACAGAGAAGCAGCACACAGACAGAGAATGGATCCTATCATATAATACAACACTATGCTGAACAGAGAGCAGCACACAGACAGAGAATGGATCCAGCCTATCATATAATACAACACAATGCTGAACAGAGAAGCAGCACACAGACAGAGAATGGATCCAGCCTATCTATCATATAATACAACACAATGCTGAACAGAGAAGCAGCACACAGACAGAGAATGGATCCAGCCTATCATATAATACAACACAATGCTGAACAGAGAGCAGCACACAGACAGAGAATGGATCCAGCCTATCATATAATACAACACAATGCTGAACAGAGAAGCAGCACACAGACAGAGAATGGATCCAGCCTATCATATAATACAACACAATGCTGAACAGAGAGCAGCACACAGACAGAGAATGGATCCAGCCTATCATATAATACAACACAATGCTGAACAGAGAGCAGCACACAGACAGAGAATGGATCCAGCCTATCATATAATACAACACAATGCTGAACAGAGAAGCAGCACACAGACAGAGAATGGATCCAGCCTATCATATAATACAACACAATGCTGAACAGAGAGCAGCACACAGAGAATGGATCCTATCATATAATACAACACAATGCTGAACAGAGAGCAGCACACAGACAGAGAATGGATCCTATCATATAATACAACACTATGCTGAACAGAGAAGCAGCACACAGACAGAGAATGGATCCAGCCTATCATATAATACAACACTATGCTGAACAGAGAAGCAGCACACAGACAGAGAATGGATCCAGCCTATCATATAATACAACACAATGCTGAACAGAGAAGCAGCACACAGACAGAGAATGGATCCAGCCTATCATATAATACAACACAATGCTGAACAGAGAAGCAGCACACAGACAGAGAATGGATCCAGCCTATCATATAATACAACACTATGCTGAACAGAGAGCAGCACACAGAGAATGGATCCTATCATATAATACAACACTAGCTACTATGCTACACACAGCCATAAACAACCCACATCACTTCATTGTCAGACTAGTGCTGCTGCATTGCCTAGCAGGTCTATCTGGGAGGGGGAGGGGGGGGTTGTATTCCAGGTCTGGGTGTCTTGTTCAAATAAGGAGGGGTGCATTACCAGTCAGAAAGTGTTCCTCCATTTTGTAGTGGTCGTGTAGCTCGTTAAAGTGAGTGTAACCCAACACAGCTACCTGGCCCGGTGCATTTGAATGACATGGAAGGACTGCATCTCTGGACTGCAACCAGGTGAATGTGTTTGAGGAGGGGGGAGAGGGAGAAAAGAGGGGGAGGGGACATCTGATCAACCTCCCCAAACGATGAGAGGTGGCAGAGGTTTTGCTGGTGGGGTATCCTGGGTGTGTGTGTGGGCATGTTTTCCATCAGGCTGATTCCCTTGCTAGCTCCAGTTACACCACAAGACCCCCAACTCAAGTTGCACTCTCTAAGTGACATAAAGACAGCCTAGACCTGCTGACAACCATGATAGAAGGCCAACAGGACACTCTCTAAGTGACATAAAGACAGCCTAGACCTGCTGACAACCATGATGGAAGGCCAACAGGACACTCTCTAAGTGACATAAAGACAGCCTAGACCTGCTGACAACCATGATGGAAGGCCAACAGGACACTCTCTAAGTGACATAAAGACAGCCTAGACCTGCTGACAACCATGATGGAAGACCAACAGGACACTCTCTAAATGACATAAAGACAGCCTAGCCCTGCTGACAACCATGACGGAAGGCCAACAGGACACTCTCTAAGTGACATAAAGACAGCCTAGACCTGCTGACAACCATGACGGAAAGCCAACAGGACACTCTCTAAGTGACATAAAGACAGCCTAGACCTGCTGACAACCATGACGGAAGGCCAACAGGACACTCTCTAAGTGACATAAAGACAGCCTAGACCTGCTGACAACCATGATGGAAGGCCAACAGGACACTCTCTAAGTGACATAAAGACAGCCTAGACCTGCTGACAACCATGATGGAAGGCCAACAGGACACTCTCTAAGTGACATAAAGACAGCCTAGACCTGCTGACAACCATGATGGAAGGCCAACAGGACACTCTCTAAGTGACATAAAGACAGCCTAGACCTGCTGACAACCATGATGGAAGGCCAACAGGACACTCTCTAAGTGACATAAAGACAGCCTAGACCTGCTGACAACCATGATGGAAGGCCAACGGGACACTCTCTAAGTGACATAAAGACAGCCTAGACCTGCTGACACCCATGATGGGAGGTAGAGAGGGGCCGGGGTGGAGGAGGTGGAGGGCTGGTAGATCTCTCAGGTGTCCCCCTGACTGACATTGTTAGTCATGATGAGATGAGGTAGATAAAGAGAGCGAGAGACGAGAGATACTATTCGTTCACTTATTCAGTGTCTCTGCTGTCCCCAATGTCCCTCTTCATCAATACTGCAGAAATAACCCTGAACAAACACACACACACACACACACACACACACACACACACACACACACACACACACACACACACACACACACACACACAAACACACACACACACACACACACACACACACACACACACACGTTATTGGGCATTATATTATTTTTGCGCTGGTTGCCTGTACTTGCACCAAAACTACAATATTTTTCCTTCATAGCTTGTTCTCTATCTTTTTTTTAAATAGTGAGTAAACACATTTCCATGTTCTTTGCTCCGTTCACCTTTCTCTCGATCCTGACTAGTCTCCCGGTCCCTGCCGCTGAAAAACATCCCTACAGCATGATACTGCCACCACCATGCTTCACCGTAGGGATGGTGCCAGGCTTCCTGCAGAGATGACGCCTGGCATTCAGGCCAAAGAGTTCAATCTTGGTTTCTTCAGACCAGAGAATCTTGTTTCTCACGGTCCGAGAGTCTTTTAGGTGCCTTTTGGCAAACACCAAGCAGGCTGTCATGTGCCTTTCACTGAGGAGTGGCTTCTGTCTGGCCACTCTACCATAAAGGCCTGATTGGTGGAGTGCTGCAGAGATGGTTGTCCTTCTGGAAGGTTCTCCAATCTCCACAGAGGGACTCTGGAGCTCTGTCAGAGTGACCATCGGGTTCTTGGTCATCTCCCTGACCAAGGCCCTTCTCCCCCGATTGCTCAGTTTGGCCGGGCGGCTCTAGGAAGAGTTTTGGTGGTTCCCAACTTCTTCCATTTAAGAATTATGGAGGAAAACATGTAGGTATTTCTGTTTTTGTATTTTTATTCAATTGGAACATTTTCTCAAAACCTGTTTTTTCTTTGTTATTATGCGGTATTGTATGTCGATTGATGATATTTAAAAATAATAATAATCCATTTTGGAATAGGGCTGTAACGTAACAAAATGTGGAAAAAGTCAAGGGGTCTGAATACTTTCTGAATGCACTGTATAGCGAGCAATATGTTTGGAACATGGAATCCCAATAAAATCTCAGTATTGCATCTCCATACATATAGTACAGTCTAGACACTGTTAGAGGATGTTTTCAAACCAACATCTTAAACATAGGTAAAACTTAAATCCATTTTGACTCATTTCTATCAGCATGTTAAATGTGCAAGCAGGGGAAAAAAACCTCTAGACCACCTTCACACCACACACAGAGATAAGTACAACACTCTCCCTCGCCCTCCATTTGGAAAATCTGACCATAATTCTATCCTCCAGATTCCTGCTTACAAAAACTAAAGCAGGAAGTACCAGTGACTCACTCAATACGGAAGTGGTCAGATGATGCAGATGCTACAGGACTGTTTAGCAGCACAGACTGGAATATGTTCCTGGATTCATCCGATGGCATTGAGGGGTACACCAAGTCACCGGCGTCGTCCCCACACTGACCGTACGTACATACCCCAACCAGAAGCCATGGATTACAGGCAACATCCGCACTGAGCTAAAGGGTAGAGTTGCTGCTTTCAAGGGGAGGGACACTAACCCGGACGCTTATAAGAAATCCTGCTATGCCCTCCGACGAACCATCAAACAGGCAAAGAGTCAATACAGAACTAAAATTGAATCGTACTGCTCACCTTCCCTCCCTCTTTACTTTACTTTACTTTATATGCCATTTAGCAGACGCTTTTATCCAAAGCGACTTACAGTCATGTGTGCATACATTCTACGTATGGGTGGTCCCGGGAATCGAACCCACTACCCTGGCGTTACAAGCACCATGCTCTACCAACTGAGCTACAGAAGGACCCTCTCTTTGTACCTTAACCCATCTCTTTCCCTGGGACAGCCTAAAAACACGCCACTTCCACACAGCTACCACCAAAAGTACATTTTTTGTAGCAAGTTCAGAGAATTACGCAGACGGGTTAGAAGAACGAACGTAACAGGTTAGGAGAATTAGGTCAAGGTTACTACGAAAGTCCCCTCTTTCCCTCTGTGGCCAGGCTTGTCTTCTTCTCCTCTCTCCTCCCCAGGTTTAAAGCTATTTCTCCCGGCTACTTTACATAGCACTACATGCCACCACAAGCACTTAACCACACTGTTTACACAGGTTACCAACACTGTTTACAGGGCAGGGTAAGGGCTTTTTACAATGACCCGAGGACAGACAACACTACAAGTGACACCAATAATATGGGTTTTAGCAATCTGAAAATCTGCAAAAACAAGCTATTAGATGTAACTCATGGCAGTTCCTCATCTGGGCCTGGGATGTTTCCCTATTCATCTAGTATGTTTCCCATGTCATCTAGTATGTTTCCCTATTCATCTAGTATGTTTCCCTATGTCATCTAGTATGTTTCCCATGTCATCTAGTATGTTTCCCTATTCATCTAGTATGTTTCCCTATTCATCTAGTATGTTTCCCATGTCATCTAGTATGTTTCCCATGTCATCTAGTATGTTTCCCATGTCATCTAGTATGTTTCCCTACTCATCTAGTATGTTTCCCTAGTCATCTAGGATGTTTCATCTAGGATGTTTCCCTAGTCATCTAGGATGTTTCCCTAGTCATCTAGGATGTTTCCCATGTCATCTAGGATGTTTCCCTAGTCATCTAGGA
The DNA here is from genome assembly GCF_023373465.1 of Oncorhynchus keta. Lineage (NCBI taxonomy): Eukaryota > Metazoa > Chordata > Actinopteri > Salmoniformes > Salmonidae > Oncorhynchus > Oncorhynchus keta. Next base: position 57,256 of record NW_026290904.1, read on the forward strand.
TGTTTCCCTATTCATCTAGTATGTTTCCCTAGTCATCTAGGATGTTTCCCTATGTCATCTAGGATGTTTCCCATGTCATCTAGGATGTTTCATGTCCTATTCATCTAGTATGTTTCCCATGTCATCTAGTATGTTTCCCATGTCATCTAGTATGTTTCCCATGTCATCTAGGATGTTTCCCTAGTCATCTAGGATGTTTCCCTAGTCATCTAGGATGTTTCCCTAGTCATCTAGGATGTTTCCCTAGTCATCTAGGATGTTTCCCATGTCATCTAGGATGTTTCCCATGTCATCTAGGATGTTTCCCATGTCATCTAGTATGTTTCCCATGTCATCTAGGATGTTTCCCATGTCATCTAGTATGTTTCCCATGTCATCTAGTATGTTTCCCATGTCATCTAGTATGTTTCCCATGTCATCTAGTATGTTTCCCTATGTCATCTAGTATGTTTCCCATGTCATCTAGTATGTTTCCCATGTCATCTAGTATGTTTCCCATGTCATCTAGTATGTTTCCCATGTCATCTAGTATGTTTCCCATGTCATCTAGTATGTTTCCCATGTCATCTAGTATGTTTCCCATGTCATCTAGTATGTTTCCCATGTCATCTAGTATGTTTCCCATGTCATCTAGTATGTTTCCCATGTCATCTAGTATGTTTCCCATGTCATCTAGTATGTTTCCCTAGTCATCTAGGATGTTTCCCTAGTCATCTAGGATGTTTCCCTAGTCATCTAGTATGTTTCCCTAGTCATCTAGGATGTTTCCCTAGTCATCTAGGATGTTTCCCTAGTCATCTAGTATGTTTCCCTAGTCATCTAGTATGTTTCCCATGTCATCTAGGATGTTTCCCATGTCATCTAGGATGTTTCCCATGTCATCTAGGATGTTTCCCATGTCATCTAGGATGTTTCCCTATGTCATCTAGGATGTTTCCCTAGTCATCTAGTATGTTTCCCTAGTCATCTAGGATGTTTCCCTATTCATCTAGTATGTTTCCCTATTCATCTAGGATGTTTCCCTATTCATCTAGGATGTTTCCCATGTCATCTAGGATGTTTCCCTATTCATCTAGGATGTTTCCCATGTCATCTAGGATGTTTCCCTATTCATCTAGTATGTTTCCCATGTCATCTAGTATGTTTCCCATGTCATCTAGTATGTTTCCCATGTCATCTAGGATGTTTCCCATGTCATCTAGGATGTTTCCCATGTCATCTAGGATGTTTCCCATGTCATCTAGGATGTTTCCCATGTCATCTAGGATGTTTCCCATGTCATCTAGGATGTTTCCCATGTCATCTAGGATGTTTCCCATGTCATCTAGGATGTTTCCCATGTCATCTAGGATGTTTCCCATGTCATCTAGGATGTTTCCCATGTCATCTAGGATGTTTCCCATGTCATCTAGGATGTTTCCCTAGTCATCTAGGATGTTTCCCATGTCATCTAGTATGTTTCCCTAGTCATCTAGGATGTTTCCCTATGTCATCTAGGATGTTTCCCATGTCATCTAGTATGTTTCCCATGTCATCTAGTATGTTTCCCATGTCATCTAGTATGTTTCCCATGTCATCTAGGATGTTTCCCTATTCATCTAGTATGTTTCCCTATTCATCTAGTATGTTTCCCTATTCATCTAGGATGTTTCCCATGTCATCTAGGATGTTTCCCTATTCATCTAGGATGTTTCCCATGTCATCTAGGATGTTTCCCTATTCATCTAGTATGTTTCCCATGTCATCTAGTATGTTTCCCATGTTATCTAGTATGTTTCCCATGTCATCTAGGATGTTTCCCATGTCATCTAGGATGTTTCCCATGTCATCTAGGATGTGTCCCATGTCATCTAGTATGTTTCCCATGTCATCTAGGATGTTTCCCTATTCATCTAGGATGTTTCCCATGTCATCTAGTATGTTTCCCATGTCATCTAGTATGTTTCCCATGTCATCTAGTATGTTTCCCATGTCATCTAGTATGTTTCCCATGTCATCTAGTATGTTTCCCTAGTCATCTAGTATGTTTCCCATGTCATCTAGTATGTTTCCCATGTCATCTAGTATGTTTCCCTAGTCATCTAGTATGTTTCCCATGTCATCTAGGCTGTTTCCCTAGCTCTGTAGCATAGCCCAAAAGAGAGGGTTTATTACTAGGGTAATGTCTTGAGTAGAGAGCACACCAAACAGAAATGTATTGACGAAAGCTGAAGTAGACTGCAGACCAACAGACTGACTGAAGAATGTGATGAGCTGCTATGAGAAGGCTGTCTGGTAGTAGAGCCCTGCAGTGCCCTGCATAGTCAGCAGTGTGTGGTTACTGCTCGTTTCCTCTCTGCACGAATACACACCACCCTCCCCTGCACACATGGCTATGTAGCAGGCTAAATAAAAGACCAGCTACTTGTGGTGTCACTTCCTGTATCTATCTCTCCTCAGGTTGGGAACATGGCCTGTCTCCTCTCTCTGTCGCTCTTTCTCTCTACTTGTCAATTCAACTCAAAGGGTGTTATTGACATGGGAAACATATGTTTGCATTGCCAAAGCAAGTGACGTAGATAATAAACAAGTGAAAAACATTAGTGAACATTACACTCACAAAAGTTAAACGAATATAGACATTTCAAATGTTATATTATGTACAGTGTTGTAACAATGTGCAAATGGTTAAAGTACAAAAGGGAAAATAAATAAACAGACAAATATGGGTTGTATTTACAATGGTGTTTGTTCTTCACTGGTTTCCCTTTTCGCATGACAACAGGCTACAAATCTTTTTTTGCACACTGCAGTATTTCGCCTAACAGATACGGGAGTTTATCAATGCTCGATTTGTTTTCAAATTCTTTGTGGATCTGTGTAATCTGAGGGAAATATGTGTCTCTAATGTGGTCATAAATTTGGCAGGAGGTAAGGAAGTGCAGCTCAGTTTCCACCTCATTTTGTGGGCAGTGAGCACATAGCCTGTCTTCTCTTGAGAGCCATGTCTGCCTACGGTGGCCTTTCTCAATAGCAAGGCTATGCTCACTGAGTCTGTATTTAGTCAAAGCTTTCCTTAATTTTGGGTCAGTCACAGTGGTCAGGTATTCTGCCGCTGTGTACTCTCTGTTTAGGGCCAAATAGCATTCTAGTTTGCTCTGTTTTTTTGTTAATTCTTTCCAATGTGTCAAGTAATTATCTTTGTTTTCTCATGATTTGGTTGGGTCTAATTGTGTCGCTGTCCTGGGGCTCTGTGGGGTCTGTTTGTGAACAGACCCCACAGCATGCTTAGGGGACTCTTCTCCAGGTTCAACTCTTTATAGGTGATGGCTTTATGGAAGGTTTGGGAATCGCTTCCTTTTAGGTGGTTGTAGAATTTAACGTCTCTTTTCTGGATGTTGATAACTAGCGGGTATCGTCCTAATTTCTCTCTGCATTGTTTGGGGTTTTGCATTGTACACAAAGTATATTTTTGCAGAACTCTGCATGCAGAGTGTCAATTGGGTCTTTGTCCCATTTAGTGAATTGTTGGTTGGTGAGTGGACTGCAGACCTCACAACCATGAAGGGCAATGGGGTTCCATAACTGATTCATGTTTCTGCATGTTTGCTGTCGGTGAGACCACTTGTCTCACCTCGCTGGCTATCAGGTCAACAAGGCGGTCATGTGGAGACTTGGTGACCTTGGAGACAGTGACCTTGGAGACAGTGTAGTAAGGTGACCTTGGAGAAGGTGACCTTGGAGACAGTGTAGCAGGCTAACAACTTGTGGTTGTTGTCATGGTAGGGACGGGAGCTCAATAGGGAGATGGTACAGGACTTCCTCACAAATGTGAATAGAGAAGATATAATATGGAAAACTAACGAGGAAGGAGTATTGTGATGCACACAAACACAGGAAATGTTGTGTTAGTTTAATATTGTTTTAGGACTATGAAAATGGACAAAAGGATTTGCCTATGGATTATGAAAACAACTAAAAGAAATGGGAGCTATAATTGAAGAGATATGGAAAACTAACAAGGAAGGAGTATTGTGATGCGCGCACACACACACACACACACACACACACACACACACACACACACACACACACACACACACACACACACACACACACACACACACGAATCATGTGCGTGGCCTACATTTGAAAGCCCTTGGCATGTGTAGAAAATTCCCATCATCCCAAAGATCCCTCTTTAAGGAGTAGGTCAGTCTCTGTTGTCAACAAAGAACTCCTTATTCTCATTCACGAGTCACATGCTGTCCCAGTTCAGACCGGAGAATTGGGTTTGGTTGACTTCCACTTTGGTCTGATGTGTCTTAGTTCCAAAAGAATAAAACAAGATGTTGAAATGACGTCAGACTACGGGAAACGACATGCTTTGATCTACCGTGTGATTAGTCAAATCACTGACGATCCAGACCGCTGGATGCCCCTCCCCCCCGTGTGATTAGTCAAATCACTGACGATCCAGACCGCTGGATGCGTGTGATTAGTCAAATCATGACGATCCAGACCGCTGGATGCCCCCCCCGTGTGATTAGTCAAATCACTGACGATCCAGACCGCTGGATGCCCTGGATGCCCCCCCCGTGTGATTAGTCAAATCACTGACGATCCAGACCGCTGGATGCCCCTCCCCCCCCGTGTGATTAGTCAAATCACTGACGATCCAGACCGCTGGATGCCCCTCCCCCCCCGTGTGATTAGTCAAATCACTGACGATCCAGACCGCTGGATGCCCCTCCCCCCGTGTGATTAGTCAAATCACGTGTGATTAAGATCCAGACCGCTGGATGCCCCTCCCCCCGTGTGATTAGTCAAATCACTGATGCCCCTCCCCCCGTGTGATTATCAAATCCAGACCGCTGGATGCCCCTCCCCCCCGTGATTGATTAGTCAAATCACTGACGATCCAGACCGCTGGATGTCAAATCACTGACGATCCCCTGGATGCCCCCCCCGTGTGATTAGTCAAATCAGACCGCTGGATGCCCCTCCCCCCGTGTGATTAGTCAAATCAGACCGCTGGATGCCCCCCCCCCCGTGTGATTAGTCAAATCACTGACGATCCAGACCGCTGGATGCCCCCCCCGTGTGATTAGTCAAATCACTGACGATCCAGACCGCTGGATGCCCCCCCCCCCGTGTGATTAGTCAAATCACTGACGATCCACCGCTGGATGCCCCTCCCCCCCCCGTCAAATCACTCCAGACCGCTGGATGCCCCCCCCCGTGTGATTAGTCAAATCACTGACGATCCAGACCGCTGGATGCCCCCCCCCGTGTGATTAGTCAAATCACTGACGTGTGATCCAGATCCAGACCGCTGGATGCCCCTCCCCCCGTGTGATTAGTCAAATCAATCCAGACCGCTGGATGCCCCCCCCCCCCGTGTGATTAGTCAAATCACTGAGATCCAGACCGCTGGATGCCCCTCCCCCCCGTGTGATTAGTCAAATCACTGACGATCCAGATGCCCCTCCCCCCGCTGGATGCGCTGGATGCCCCCCCCCGTGTGATTAGTCAAATCACGTGTGATTGTCAAATCACGATCCAGACCGCTGGATGCCCCTCCCCCCGTGTGATTAGTCAAATCAAATCACCGCTGGATGCCCCCCCCCGTGTGATTAGTCAAATCAGACAGACCGCTGGATGCCCCTCCCCCCCGTGTGATTAGTCAAATCACTGACGTGCTGATTAGTCAAATCACTGACGATCCAGACCGCTGGATGCCCCTCCCCCGTGTGATTAGTCAAATCACTGGATGCCCCTCCCCCCGTGTGATTAGTCAAATCACCAGACCGCTGGATGCCCCTCCCCCCGTGTGATTAGTCAAATCACTGACGATCCAGACCGCTGGATGCCCCTCCCCCCGTGTGATTAGTCAAATCACTGACGATCCAGACCGCTGGATGCCCCTCCCCCCCCGTGTGATTAGTCAAATCACTGACGATCCAGAACGCTGACGATCCAGACCGCTGGATGCCCCTCCCCCCGTGTGATTAGTCAAATCACTGACGATCCAGACCGCTGGATGCCCCTCCCCCCCAAATCCCGTGTGATTAGTCAAATCACTGACGATCCAGATGCCCCTCCCCCCGTGTGATTAGCTGGATGACCGCCTCCCCCCGTGTGATTAGTCAAATCACTGACGATCCAGACCGCTGGATGCCCCCCCCCTGTGATTAGTCAAATCACCCGATCCAGACCGCTGGATGCCCCTCCCCCCGTGTGATTAGTCAAATCACTGACGATCCAGACCGCTGGATGCCCCTCCCCCCCGTGTGATAAGTCAAATCACTGACGATCCAGACCGCTGGATGCCCCTCCCTATATCTCTAGCAGGTCGGGTCGCTTCAGTGGAAATTAATATCTTACCAGGACTGCTTTATTGGTTTTCAATGCTTCCTGTTAAAATTCCCGCTATAACCTTTACTCGGCCTAAATGCAGCAACAGGCACACTTTTATGGCAAAATAAGAAGGCTATATTCCACATGTCCAGACACGGGTCTATATTCCACATGTCCAGAAACGGGTCTATATTCCACATGTCCAGACACGGGTCTATATTCCACATGTCCAGACACGGGTCTATATTCCACATGTCCAGACACGGGTCTATATTCCACATGTCCAGACACGGGTCTATATTCCACATGTCCAGACACGGGTCTATATTCCACATGTCCAGACACGGGTCTATATTCCACATGTCCAGACACGGGTCTATATTCCACATGTCCAGACACGGGTCTATATTCCACATGGTCTATATTCCAGACACGGGTCTATATTCCACATGTCCAGACACGGGTCTATATTCCACATGTCCAGACACGGGTCTATATTCCACATGTCCAGACACGGGTCTATATTCCACATGTCCAGACACGGGTCTATATTCCACATGTCCAGACACGGGTCTATATTCCACATGTCCAGACACGGGTCTATATTCCACATGTCCAGACACGGGTCTATATTCCACATGTCCAGACACGGGTCTATATTCCACATGTCTAGACACGGGTCTATATTCCACACCCCAGCCTGTCTTCCTGCTACTGGGGATGTAGGGAATGGGAAGAGAGAAGGCCTTATAGTCTCAACTATTCCACGGGTCTATATTCCACACCCCAGCCTGTCTTCCTGCTACTGGGGATGTAGGGAATGGGAAGAGAGAAGGCCTTGTAGTCTCAACTATTCCACGGGTCTATATTCCACAACCCAGCCTGTCTTCCTGCTACTGGGGATGTAGGGAATGGGAAGAGAGAAGGCCTTGTAGTCTCAACTATTCCACGGGTCTATATTCCACAACCCAGCCTGTCTTCCTGCTACTGGGGATGTAGGGAATGGGAAGAGAGAAGGCCTTGTAGTCTCAACTATTCCATGGGTCTATATTCCACACCCCAGCCTGTCTTCCTGCTACTGGGGATGTAGGGAATGGGAAGAGAGAAGGCCTTGTAGTCTCAACTATTCCAAGGCAAAACATATCATTTCAAGGAATTCATTTTATCCCAAACAAATGTGTATATGTACCTTCAAGTAAGGAAATTGATTGTTAAAAATGGATTGTAATGTCTTAACAGTTAAATCAATAATACCTTCAAAACATTGTATTCAGATCTTTACACGTCAGAATCACCTGAAGACAATTCAATTCTGAATGATTTTCTTGACCATGTGGAAACTCCTACCACTTAGTACAGAGAAGAAACTGACCAAACGTTGCAGTTAGGGGAGATTATTCATTCAATTACAGCACCGTGGGAATTCCCCTGGTCCAGATGGCTTCCCAATCCAACTCTACAACAAGTTCTGACAAATTGGACCCCCTCCAGCTTGAAACGTTTGAAAACTCCCTGGACCAGGGTGTTTTACCCCAAACCCTGACACAGGCGTCGATCACACTTTTGTGGCTCAAACAGACCGATCTCACTTTTAAATGCAGATGTAAAAATATTAGTGAAATGACTTGCCTCTCGAAAAGAATCCACTAGAACAGACATCATATTGACGGACCAGACAGGGTTTATTAAGGGCTGTCACTCCTTTTCTAATATTCAACATCTGCTTAACGTCATGCACGTCTGCTTAACGTCATGCACGTCTGCTTAACGTCATGCACGTCTGCTTAACGTCATGCACGTCTGCTTAACGTCATGCACGTCTGCTTAACGTCATGCACGTCTGCTTAACGTCATGCACGTCTGCTTAACGTCATGCACGTCTGCTTAACGTCATGCACTCTCCTGCGCCGTCGGACTGTGGTTCTCTCTTTAGATGTGGAGAAGGCATTTGACAGGGTAGAATGGGAATATTTATTCTCTGTACTGGGAAAATTTGGCTTTGGTGCAAACTTCATTTCCTGTGTCTGACTGTTGTACTCAGGCATCAGTACTTACAAACAAACTTTGTTCACAGTATTTGCCATTATAATGGGCCTCACGCCAGGGATGTCCAATGTCACCTATGTTATTTGCCCTGGCGATAGAACCCCTTTCTATTAAGCTAAAGCCCATACCCTCAATACATGGTAACTACAGACTGGAACACAAAGTTTCCTTGTATAAAAACAAGTCATCTGCATACATCTCCGACCCCGAAGCGTGTGTCCCAGAGGTAGTGGACGTGCTGCGTAGGTTTGGTGTGTTTTCGGGCTATAAATTGAATTTCTCAAAAAAGTGAATGCTTTCCTATTAATGAATTAGCATTTCTGTACTTGTTCCAATGTCTCCCTCTTTTTTTTACCAAAGTCTTTTTTCACTTCAGTGGATAAGCTGATATATTTCTTTCTATGGGGAGGTGTGAATCCAAGAATACGTAAAACATTCCTCCAGAGAGATAGAACACACGGAGGACTAGCCCTTCCTAACTTTCTACATTATTACTGGGCAGCAAATATACAAAAGATGATTTACTGGTTCACACCTCAGAAACTGACTGGTGTCAAACAGAAGCCAACTCCTGTTTCTCCTCCTCTTTGTCAGCCCACTGCCAATCTCCCTCCTTCAGCGTCGCGCTACACATCCAATCTCCCTCTCCCTCTCAACCAGACCCATATCATCTCCTCCTAGGTATTATTACTCAACCAGACCCATATCATCTCCTCCTAGGTATTATTACTCAACCAGACCCATATCATCTCCTCCTAGGTATTATTACTCAACCAGACCCATATCATCTCCTCCTAGGTATTATTACTCAACCAGACCCATATCATCTCCTCCTAGGTATTATTACTCAACCAGACCCATATCATCTCCTCCTAGGTATTATTACTCAACCAGACCCATATCATCTCCTCCTAGGTATTATTACTCAACCAGACCCATATCATCTCCTCCTAGGTATTATTACTCAACCAGACCCATATCATCTCCTCCTAGGTATTATTACTCAACCAGACCCATATCATCTCCTCCTAGGTATTATTACTCAACCAGACCCATATCATCTCCTCCTAGGTATTATTACTCAACCAGACCCATATCATCTCCTCCTAGGTATTATTACTCAACCAGACCCATATCATCTCCTCCTAGGTATTATTACTCAACCAGACCCATATCATCTCCTCCTAGGTATTATTACTCAACCAGACCCATATCATCTCCTCCTAGGTATTATTACTCAACCAGACCCATATCATCTCCTCCTAGGTATTATTACTCAACCAGACCCATATCATCTCCTCCTAGGTATTATTACTCAACCAGACCCATATCATCTCCTCCTAGGTATTATTACTCAACCAGACCCATATCATCTCCTCCTAGGTATTATTACTCAACCAGACCCATATCATCTCCTCCTAGGTATTATTACTCAACCAGACCCATATCATCTCCTCCTAGGTATTATTACTCAACCAGACCCATATCATCTCCTCCTAGGTATTATTACTCAACCAGACCCATATCATCTCCTCCTAGGTATTATTACTCAACCAGACCCATATCATCTCCTCCTAGGTATTATTACTCAACCAGACCCATATCATCTCCTCCTAGGTATTATTACTCAACCAGACCCATATCATCTCCTCCTAGGTATTATTATTCAACCAGACCCATATCATCTCCTCCTAGGTATTATTACTCAACCAGACCCATAATTAATACAAAGGTATGTTGTGTATGTATGCTACATGCTCTTCAATACAAAGGTATGTTGTGTATGTATGCTACATGCTCTTTCGGTGCTCTTCAATACAAAGGTATGTCCTAGGTATTATGTACCAGCATACATGCTCTTCAATACAAAGGTATGTTGTGTATGTATGCTACATGCTCTTAGGTGCTCTTCAATACAAAGGTATGTTGTGTATGTATGCTACATGCTCTTCAATACAAAGGTATGTTGTGTATGTATGCTACATGCTCTTTCGGTGCTCTTCAATACAAAGGTATGTTGTGTATGTATGCTACATGCTCTTTAGGTGCTCTTCAATACAAAGGTATGTTGTGTATGTACGCTACATGCTCTTCAATACAAAGGTATGTTGTGTATGTATGCTACATGCTCTTTAATACAAAGGTATGTTGTGTATGTATGCTACATGCTCTTCAATACAAAGGTATGTTGTGTATGTATGCTACATGCTCTTTAGGTGCTCTTCAATACAAAGGTATGTTGTGTATGTACGCTACATGCTCTTCAATACAAAGGTATGTTGTGTATGTATGCTACATGCTCTTCAATACAAAGGTATGTTGTGTATGTATGCTACATGCTCTTCAATACAAAGGTATGTTGTGTATGTATGCTACATGCTCTTCAATACAAAGGTATGTTGTGTATGTATGCTACATGCTCTTTATGTGCTCTTCAATACAAAGGTATGTTGTGTATGTATGCTACATGCTCTTCAATACAAAGGTATGTTGTGTATGTATGCTACATGCTCTTCAATACAAAGGTATGTTGTGTATGTATGCTACATGCTCTTTAATACAAAGGTATGTTGTGTATGTATGCTACATGCTCTTTATGTGCTCTTCAATACAAAGGTATGTTGTGTATGTATGCCCATACATGCTCTTTATGCTCTTTAATACAAAGGTATGTTGTGTATGTATGCTACATGCTCTTCAATACAAAGGTATGTTGTGTATGTATGCTACATGCTCTTCAATACAAAGGTATGTTGTGTATGTATGCTACATGCTCTTTATGTGCTCTTCAATACAAAGGTATGTTGTGTATGTACGCTACATGCTCTTCAATACAAAGGTATGTTGTGTATGTATGCTATCATCTCTCCTTAATACAAAGGTATCCTTGTGTATGTATGCTACATGCTCTTCAATACAAAGGTATGTTGTGTATGTATGCTACATGCTCTTTATGTATCTTCCAATACATAATTAATACAAAGGTATGTTGTGTATGTATGCTACATGCTCTTCAATACAAAGGTATGTTGTGTATGTATGCTACATGCTCTTCAATACAAAGGTATGTTGTGTATGTATGCTACATGCTCTTCAATACAAAGGTATGTTGTGTATGTATGCTACATGCTCTTCAATACAAAGGTATGTTGTGTATGTATGCTACATGCTCTTCAATACAAAGGTATGTTGTGTATGTATGCTACATGCTCAAAGGTATGTTGTTATGTATGCTACATGCTCTTCAATACAAAGGTATGTTGTGTATGTATGCTACATGCTCTTCAATACAAAGGTATGTTGTGTATGTATGCTACATGCTCTTCAATACAAAGGTATGTTGTGTATGTGCATCTTCAATACAAAGGTATGTTGTGTATGTATGCTACATGCTCTTTAATACAAAGGTATGTTGTGTATGTATGCTACATGCTCTTCAATACAAAGGTATGTTGTGTATGTATGCTACATGCTCTTTAATACAAAGGTATGTTGTGTATGTACGCTACATGCTCTTCAATACAAAGGTATGTTGTGTATGTACGCTACATGCTCTTTAGGTGCTCTATAATACAAAGGTATGAAAATAAAAGGAAAGTGCCTGCTGTTGTTTAGAGCCACAGTATAAAACTCTGGACTTCATCTGAAATGAATCCAGATCTAATGAAGAGGCTACATTGTGATAAGAACATTTCTGTCTCTGTGTTATTGATTTAAAAGTGAATGACGGGTGGGTTGGCTGAGGAACAAAAATGATGTGAGCTCAACCGTGGAACAGACCCAGCAGGGTTGGCTGAGGAACAAAAACGATGCGAGCTCAACCGTGGAACAGACCCAGCAGGGTTGGCTGAGGAACAAAAACGATGCGAGCTCAACCGTGGAACAGACCCAGCAGGGTTGGCTGAGGAACAAAAACGATGCGAGCTCAACCGTGGAACAGACCCAGCAGGGTTGGCTGAGGAACAAAAACGATGCGAGCTCAACCGTGGAACAGACCCAGCAGGGTTGGCTGAGGAACAAAAACGATGCGAGCTCAACCGTGGAACAGACCCAGCAGGGTTGGCTGAGGAACAAAGGATTGTTCACAACATGGAAACTATATATCCTCTTCAATTGTTTATTGAAAACATAAATACATTCGCACAATGAGCACTTGTTGTCTCTTAAATGCATCGTTATAGTTGTTGATTAGCTAGCTAGCAAATTTTAGCCCCATTAGCATTGACATGACATGAGTCAAAACAAGACATGGAGTCAAGAACAATGAGACTAAACGAGCAGCCTAGGATTCCCAACATGGCAGCTTCTTGTCATTGTTGCTATGTGACCGTCCAGGATCATAACATAACACAGACTGCTGCCCCCTCGACGCAACGCACATCGTTTTCATGACGTTGTCAGCCATCCCTTCTATAGTTACTGGTCTCTTCAAGACAACACACACAACATGGTCTACAGCAACATGACCAACAGCCTTAGTTTGGTCAATGTGGATGATAATAGATGTTTTATAGACTAACAAGACAGCAATTCCCAGGTCATTGATAGTCTGCTGAGAGTCCGTCAATGGGTTGGCCAGAATACAGTAGACCACTGTCAACAGTCTAGTACGAGTGCCTTGGCTTCTCTAGCTACTGAAAGACAGACAGAATTATCAAACACTATTGGCTGTGAGCTGGACAGACAGCCAGAAAGACATCAATCCAGCCAGAAAGAAAGAAAGACATCAATCCAGCCAGCCAGAAAGACATCAATCCAGCCAGAAAGAAAGACAGCCAGCCAGAAAGACAGACAGACAGTCAGCCAGAAAGACATCAGGCCAGCCAGAACAGACATCAGGCCAGAAAGACAGACATCAGCCAGAAAGAAAGACAGCCAGAAAGACAGACATCAGGCCAGAAAGACAGACATCAGGCCAGAAAGACAGACATCAGGCCAGAAAGACAGACATCAGGCCAGAAAGACAGACATCAAGACATCAGGCCAAAGACAGACATCAGGCCAGAAAGACAGACATCAGGCCAGAAAGACAGACATCAGGCCAGAAAGACATCAGGGCAGCCAGAAAGACATCAGGCCAGCCAGAAAGACAGACAGCTAGCCAGAAAGACATCAGGCCAGCCAGAAAGACAGACAGCTAGCCAGAAAGACAGACAGCTAGCCAGAAAGACATCAGGCCAGCCAGAAAGACAGACAGCTAGCCAGACATGGGTAAAACAGTCAGTCACACTCAGAATAGCCTTCACTCATCCAACCAATTTTAATCAGACACAGTCATACACATTGAACTGAGGGATGTGAGTGAAGTCACCCGTCTCCTCACACCATAACGGTTCCAGTACATTAGTAGTTTAGACTAGGGCCACCACTCTGTGGGAGAAGAGAGACTGTGACCTATCGATGCTGTGGCATTTACAGCAGCCCAAACCAACACAGCTGTGTGGTGCAGCCTAAACCCTGACAGGAAGGAGCTTCCAGTCCAACTACAATGGACGAATGCACATGCAAATCCACACACAAGGTCTGACAGACTCAAATGAATATGTAATTCAGATGAAGTTACACCATACTGCTGGTACACTGGGCAGAGAGGTCTGTAGACCTAGAGGAGACACTGGTACACTGGGCAGAGAGGTCTGTAGACCTAGAGGAGACACTGGTACACTGGGCAGAGAGGACTGTAGACCTAGACGAGACACTGGTACACTGGGCAGAGAGGTCTGTAGACCTAGAGGAGACACTGGTACACTGGGCAGAGAGGTCTGTAGACCTAGAGGAGACACTGGTACACTGGGCAGAGAGGTCTGTAGACCTAGAGGAGACACTGGTACACTGGGCAGAGAGGTCTGTAGACAAGGAGAACACAGTGTAGAGACACTGGTACACTGGGCAGAGAGGTCTGTAGACCAGGAGAACACAGTGTAGAGACACTGGTACACTGGGCAGAGAGGTCTGTAGACCAGGAGAACACAGTGTAGAGGAGACGTTGTAGAGACACCGTACGTACAATGTACACCTCATAGGGGGAGACCTTATCGTGATGATCACACACACACACACACACACACACACACACACACACACACACACACACACACACACACACACACACACACACACACACACACACACACACACACACACACACACACACACACACACACACACACACACACACAATAGTGGGAAGGAGGTTACAGGAAGCTAGTGCCATCATATGAAAAACCCTTATCGTGTAGGAACAGAGACAGACACGGTTGAGAGAGGAAGCACAAAGGACTGAAGGGAGAGGTCTGGCATGAGGCTGAAGATACTAGACAGGCCCTACATGCTCTAGATTCAATCAATTAACTGTAGTGTAGTCACTCACGGAGAACAGCATGGAGCTTGTAACATCAGGGTAGTGAATAGAGGTCGACCGGTTATTGGAGGACCAAAAAAAGACGATACCGATTAATCTGCCGACTTTTATAAATATATTTTTAATAATGACTATTACAATACTGAATTAACAATGAACATTTTTATTTTAACTTAATATAATACATCAATAAAATGTTGCCTCAAATAAATAATGAAACGTGTTCAATTTGGTTTAAATAATGCAAAAACAAAGTGTTGGAGAAGGAAGTAAAAGTGCAATATGTGCCATGTAAAAAAAGCTAACGTTTAAGTTCCTTGCTCAGAACATGAGAACATATGAAAGCTGGTGGTTGCTTTTAACATGAGTCATCTTCTGCAAGCCATTTCTAACAGTTGCTCTCCTCCCTAGGGTGGGGAGGCCTCTTTCCAGTTATTAGTTTCACCGTTATCACAAGTCGACAGTTCAGTTGTCCTTGAATGTCTCAACTGTACCCTGCTCATATTGCAAAATAGTAACACAATGGCATAGTCTTTAAAAAGTCTAGTCACACACATTATTGGATTACGACTCTGACACATTTCATACAATTATATGGTTTCAGGGTGGAATACTTTAGTCATTATCATCAACCTGCCACACAGTCTCCTCGTGGAGTGCAATATCATCAGCCATAATCGGCATCCAAAAATGCCAATTACCAATTGATATGAAAACCTGAAATCGTCTCTAATTAATCAGTCGACCTCTTGTAGTGAATTTGATTCCCAGGACCACCCATACGTAAAATGTATGCACGTACAACTGTAAGTCACTTTAGATAAAAGTATCCCCTACGCCAGGCTTCCCCTACGCCAGGCTTCCCCTACGCCAGGCTTCCCCTACGCCAGGCTTCCCTGCGCCAGGCCTCCCCTGCGCCAGGCCTGCCCCGCGCCAGGCCTGCTCCACATTAGGCCTCCTCTGCGTCAGGCCTGCTCCACATTAGGCCTCCTCTGCATCAGGCCTGCTCCACATTAGGCCTCCTCTGCGTCAGGCCTGCTCCACATTAGGCCTCCTCTGCGTCAGGCCTGCTCCACATTAGGCCTCCTCTACATGGTATAAATTATTATATAGTTATGAGCAGCTAGATAGACTCACTAGCTGACACCCAAAATAATATGAAAAAAAGTTCTGGGACCACGCTATAGAAGAGACAACAGATCTGGAACCTACCAATGTACTACTAGGCTATAGAAGGAGACAACAGATCTGGAATCTACCAATGTACGACCAGGCTATAGAAGGAGACAACAGATCTGGGACCAGGCTATAGAAGGAGACAACAGATCTGGAACCAGGCTATAGAAGGAGACAACAGATCTGGAACCAGGCTATAGAAGGAGACAACAGATCTGGAACCAGGCTATAGAAGGAGACAACAGATCTGGAACCAGGCTATAGAAGGAGACAACAGATCTGGAACCAGGCTATAGAAGGAGACAACAGATCTGGAACCTACCAATGTACTACTAGGCTATAGAAGAGACAACAGATCTGGGACCAGGCTATAGAAGGAGACAACAGGTCTGGAACCTACCAATGTACTACTAGGCTATAGAAGAGACAACAGGTCTGGGACCAGGCTATAGAAGGAGACAACAGATCTGGAACCTACCAATGTACTACTAGGCTATAGAAGGAGACAACAGATCTGGGACCAGGCTATAGAAGGAGACAACAGATCTGGGACCAGGCTATAGAAGAGACAACAGATCTGGAACCTACCAATGTACTACTAGGCTATAGAAGGAGACAACAGATCTGGGACCTACCAATGTACTACTAGACTACCCCAAACACATCACTATAACGTTAGTCATCATCACCTAACAAGGACCCACCAGTGTGGATGTACACAGAATGTCTATTGTTAGTCCACAGTGTCTGTGGTGATTTGTCTCTACTACAGATCTGCATTTGTCAACATGATAAAGAGTTGGTGTTGGCTATGCAAATAGCCAGTGGCACATCCTGTTCCTCAACTGGCTCCTTCCACTTGATTGACTGTATCTATATGGCTGCGTTCACACAGGCAAACCAATTATGATATTTTCCCCACTAATTGGTCTTCGGTAACCCTGTCTTTGGATTGTCCAGCTGTATATGCTCTAACGGCTATCAGTAACATTTAAACTAACTATCTACTAAACCTGAACTTAACCCTTATTCTAAACCTAACCATAACCCTGATCCTAAACCTAACCCTTATTCTAAACCTAACCCTAACCCTAAACCTAACCCTAATTCTAAACCTAACCCTTATTCTAAACCTAACCCTTATCCTAAACCTAACCCTTATTCTAAACCTAACCTAACCCTGATCCTAAACCTAACCCTTATTCTAAACCTAACCCTTATTCTAAACCTAACCCTTATTCTAAACCTAACCCTAATCCTAAACCTAACCCTAATCCTAAACCTAACCATAACCCTGATCCTAAACCTAACCCTGATCCTAAACCTAACCCTTATTCTAAACCTAACCCTTATTCTAAACCTAACCCTAATCCTAAACCTAACCCTTATTCTAAACCTAACCCTTATTCTAAACCTAACCCTTATTCTAAACCTAACCCTTATTCTAAACCTAACCCTAATCCTAAACCTAACCCTAATCCTAAACCTAACCCTTATTCTAAACCTAACCCTAACCCTAAACCTAACCCTTATTCTAAACCTAACCCTAATCCTAAACCTAACCATAACCCTGATCCTAAACCTAACCCTTATTCTAAACCTAACCCTAATCCTAAACCTAACCCTAAACCTAACCCTAATCCTAAACCTAACCCTGATCCTAAACCTAACCCTTATTCTAAACCTAACCCTTATTCTAATCCTAAACCTAACCCTAAACCTAACCCTAATCCTAAACCTAACCATAACCCTGATCCTAAACCTAACCATAACCCTGATCCTAAACCTAACCCTTATTCTAAACCATCGCAAGCAGATGCTTATCAACAGATAGTTTGTTGATAGTAATGACCATCTGTAAACCATCTACAGATGGACTATCCGGACTATTCAAATAATGTGTGACCTGGTCAGTGACTTTGTCCCCAATACTTGAAAAGGCACCGAGCAAACTAGATGAAGTGATGATAAACATCTTAGTAACACAATTCTATTACTGTATTATGAGCTAGCTGTGTGTGTCGTGCCATGGGCATAACTGCAGTGGGATTGATGACTAGCTGGCTGTATTGAGCTGTGTAGGGGGGGTCGGACGGTAGAGGAGGGGAGACAGTCATGCATATTGAAGGCCCTGGAGGGGGTGAACATCTGATCACAGCTGGGCCCAATCTCAGATGCAGCCAGTTGTTCATTGAGGCGAGACATCCATGGGTCTGTCTGGTTCGCTAAACATGTGTTACTAACAGACTTTCTAAATCTGTGTCAATTCTCTCACTCAAACTCTTTCTCTCCAGTCTCCACTCTTTGGGCTCAAGTGGATCACATTCTAAACGTTACGGATCCTGGCATGCGTTTGTAAATCATTACATACTTTTGTAATCTGTCAATCGATACAATAATTAGCTAGCTAGCTGGATGATTTAGTGTTTTCAAACAATGCTCAAATCCGCTAGCTCACGTTTAGCATTGATGACTTAAAATAGCTGGCTGGTGAAATGCAATCAACTGAAAATAATGCACGTCTCGTTTCTTACCTCGTTGACTCCGGTTGCTGCAGACCGGGATATTATGAATATTAGGACGTGATCTATATGACAGTCTTCGATTCACAGTTTCGCTGATTTTGATGTGATCTATTTTCCCTTTCTCTCCCTGACCTCCAATCCGTTTACTGTATAAATACATCCAGCTTGTCTTGCATCAAGCCGACGTGAACGGTGTATGTGCGCAACCTAGTTTATGGCCAACCATGTATCCTATCAGTCAAGCATCATTCTCAACTTCTGTTACACATCATGGACGACACGCATTGCCCATTTAAACGCACAATTACGTTCATTTTACTTAGATAACAACAATAAAGATAAAGATGTGAGTGTATACAGTGTCATTTCCTATAGTGCCTCATTATTTGACATGATGAGACTTTCCTGAGTCTCCTCTGGTGGTGAGTTATAGTTGCCTGGTTGCCAGTCTTTTTAGCTAACATTCCACTCCTTGTAGAACAAGCACCATGTCATTTATTTGATTTATTTCACCTTTATTTTATCAGGGAGTCATACCAAGACCAAGGTCTCGTTTACAGATGAGCTCTAAATTACATACATCACAAAGAATTACACACCTCAAAATATAAATACAAAATGCCAGCAGAAAGAAAAACACGGTCATAAAAGACCAACAAATGAATCAGTAATGAGGTCATGTACCGAAGAACCTCCAAAGGAGTGGAATGTTAGCGACTGGCAACCAGTCTAAGTTATAGTTACTACCACACACAAAAACAACTTCATAGAGCTTTACTGACCTCTAGTGGTGGTATAGCTGAAATGTCGGTATTTGTATTTTTGTATTTATATATTTATTAAGCCAAGGCAGCAGCTACTCTTCCCGGGGTTTCAACAAAATGAAGGCAACATTACAATGCATTCATAACAGATTTCACAACATATTAAGTTTGTGCTTTCAGGCCTCTCCTCTACTACCACATATCTATAACACAAAATACATGTGTACATGTGTGTATATAGTGCGTATCATCTCAAATCAAAATGTATTTGTCACATGCACCGAATACAACAGGTGTAGTAGACCTTACAGTGATATGCACCGAATACAACAGGTGTAGTAGACCTTACAGTGAACTGTTGAATACAACAGGTGTAGTAGACCTTACAGTGAACTGCTGAATACAACAGGTGTAGTAAACCTTACAGTGAAATGCACTGAATACAACAGGTGTAGTAGACCTTACAGTGAACTGCTGAATTACAACAGGTGTAGTAGACCTTACAGTGAACTGCTGAATTACAACAGGTGTAGTAGACCTTACAGTGAACTGCTGAATACAACAGGTGTAGTAGACCAGTGAACTGCCGAATACAACAGGAACAGTGCTGAATGTAGTAGACCTTACAGTGATATGCACCGAATACAACAGGTGTAGTAGAACAGTGCTGAATACAACAGGTGTAGTAGACCTTACAGTGAACTGCTGAATACAACAGGTGTAGTAGACCTTACAGTGAACTGCTGAATACAACAGGTGTAGTAGACCTTACAGTGAAATGCCGAATACAACAGGTGTAGTAGACCTTACAGTGAACTGCTGAATACAACAGGTGTAGTAGACCTTACAGTGAACTGCTGAATACAACAGATGTAGTAGACCATTACGCATCAGCGTAATGGGGGGGCAACACAAGTAGTCTGGGTAGCCATTTGACTAATGTTCAGGAGTCTTATGGCTTGGGGGTAGAAGCTGTTTAGAGACTTGGTGCTCCGGTACCGCTTGCCGTGTGGTAACAGAGAGAACAGTCTATGACCAGGGTGGCTGGAGTCTTTGACCATTTTTAGGGCCTTCCTCTGACAACGCCTGATATATAGGTCCTGGATGGCAAGAAGCTTGGCCCCAGTGATGTACTGGGCCGTACGCACTACCCTCTGTAGTGCCTTGCAGTCGGAGGCCGAGCAGTGTCCATACCAGGCAGTGATGCAACCAGTTCTCGATGGTGCATCTGTAAAACCTTTTGAGGATCTGAGGACCGTGCCAAATCTTTTCAGTCTCCTGAGGGGAAATATGTTTTGTCGTGCCCTCTTCACGACTGTCTTGATGTGCTTGGACCATGTTAGTTTGTTGGTGATGTGGCCCCCACGAACTTGAAGCTCTCAACCTGCTCCACTACAGCCCCATTGATGAGAATGGGGAGGTGCTCGGACCTCCTTTTCCTGTAGTCCACAATCATCTCCTTTGTCTTGATCACATTGAGGGAGAGATTGTTGTCCTGGCACCACACGGCCAGGTCTCTGACCTCCTCCCTATGTGCTGTCTCATGGTTGTTGGTGATCAGGCACTGTTGCGTCAGCAGCAAACTTAATGATGGTGTTGGAGTCATGCCTGACCATGCAGTCATGAGTGAACAGGGAGTACAGGAGGGGACTGAGCACGAACCCCTGAGGGGCCCCCATGTTGAGGATCAGCGTGGCGGAAGTGTTGTTACCTACCCTTACCACCTGGGGGCGGCCCGTCAGGAAGTCCAAGATCCAGTTGCAGAGGGAGGTGTTTAGTCCCAGGATCCTTAGCTTAGTGATGAGTTTTGAGAGCACTATGGTGTTGAATGCTGAGCTGCAGTCAATGAATAGCATTCTCACATAGGGGTTCCTTTTGTCCAGGTGGGAAAGGACAATGTGGAGCACAATAGAGATTGCATCATCTGCATGTGTTTGCATGCATGTGTCTATGTTTGCTTCACAGTACCTGCTGTTCCATAAGGAATGTTATTTGTTATCTAATTTTACTTCTGGCATGAGTTACTTGATGTGGAATAGAGTTCCATGTAGTTATGGCTCTATGTAGTACTGTGCGCCTCCCATAGTCTGTTCTGGACTTGGGGATTGTGAAAAGACCTCTGGTGGCATGTCCGAGCTATGTGCCCGTAGTTTAAACCGACAGCTCGGTGCATTCAACATGTCACAATACCTCTCACAAATACAAGTACAGTCTGAAACTAACCTCAGCTCTGCGTTGTGTTGCTGTCATTCATTTATTAAATCTGCTGGGGATATTCTTTAGGAACTTTACGGTAAAGGCCCTGTATCCTCAAATACGGGATATTGTGATTGACATTACATTGGTCCAATAGTTGGAACGATCATTTTATCAATAACCAATAGGTATTTATGTTGGGCGGGATCTTACCTTGCGTGCAAGTAAAGGGAATAAATCAGAAATCAGCGGTTCAAACTAGCTAATATTTATGAACGGTCATGTAGCTAATATTGATGATGGATTATCGAAAATTATTTAACGGTGGATACGGAGACAGAAACTCTGATCATCACTAAACACAACATCAGGTAGGTTGCTGCAACGCGTTGTTTGCTAGAATAACTAACGTTAGCTA
Source organism: Oncorhynchus keta (assembly GCF_023373465.1). Taxonomy (NCBI): domain Eukaryota; kingdom Metazoa; phylum Chordata; class Actinopteri; order Salmoniformes; family Salmonidae; genus Oncorhynchus; species Oncorhynchus keta. The sequence continues at coordinate 79,081 of NW_026290904.1, forward strand.
TTTTAGCAAACGCCAGTTAACTTTAGCGAGCTAACTAGCCATTCTGAAAATGTAAATGTGTTTATCTGTCTTGCAAATAATGTTAGTTTATTAGCTAAACATTTCTATTAAAAAAAAATGTCACGCTAGTTAGTTTGCTATATGATATTTCTAAGTAACGTTTAGGTGCAACTAGCTGCAGCTGTGGTCAAATAACGTTCTAGTTGTGACGGTATTCCTCGGCCTCGCAGAAGAACTTGTCATTAGTGACATTGTAAATGTGTGTGTCTGACTGTATCTAGACAGCTAGCTAACTCGTGTGTGCCGTTTGAATGCACAATAAAGGTGCATCATGGCTGTATTCTCTCTGACCCTTTCTTCCCAGGGGCCGGCAACCTCTATTTCCACTGTAGGTGTACTACCGGTGTACCTGTGGGGCCACCATGTCTCTCGCTCAGAGAGTCCTCCTCACCTGGATCTTCACCCTGGCCTTCCTCATCATGCTCGTCCTCAAACTAGATGGCAAAGTCCACTGGAACTGGTTCCTCACCTTTCTACCCGTATGGGTCTTCGACGGCATCCTCCTCCTCATGTTACTCGTCAAGATGGTCGCCAGGTGTAAAGCGGGACACGACCCTCGTAACGGCTCCCAGGACCTGAAGAAGAAGGCCTGGTACCTGGCGTCCATGCTGCTGAAGCTGGGCTTCTGTCTGACGCTGTGCGCCCGGCTGGAGAAGCTTACCCATATCAAGCTCACCTTTGTGTGTATTCCTCTATGGTGCTTGTTGCTGGGAGCCATGGTGGAGCTGGGCTATAACATCTTCCCCGAGAGGAGAGAGGCATGAGAGAGGGATGGAGGAGAATGGAAAGGAGGAGGCTGGAAGGAACACACACAAACCTCATTCTTTAGTGGGGTTATTTCAGCTGTTTGCAAAATCAAACTCCCCTTCATTTGTTATGACATGAAGTGTTATCCCGTTGACCAAGCTTTGCTCTCGTGCCAACAGTACTGCTTATCAGAGACTGTGCCTTCAGGAGGTTATAAAACTGATGTAAATGGTACAGGTCATGTAGATGTCAGATAAACTAATACAATCTAGCAAAGACATGTCACATTGCTATCTAAGGGTTTCCAGACATTTTCCTTGACGTCAGCATCTTTTGTGTTGTAAAATCTTTCATACTTTGTGGGACGACAAATGATTGTCGTAGTGTTTGGAAGACGGGGCTCTTCCTATGTAAAGCCATTCAGTTTAAATGTGATCTACCTGTAGTGTTTGGAAGACGGGGCTCTTCCTATGTAAAGCCATTCAGTTTAAATGTGATCTACCTGTAGTGTTTGGAAGACGGGGCTCTTCCTATGTAAAGCCATTCAGTTTAAATGTGATCTACCTGTAGTGTTTGGAAGACGGGGCTCTTCCTATGTAAAGCCATTCAGTTTAAATGTGATCTACCTGTAGTGTTTGGAAGACGGGGCTCTTCCTATGTAAAGCCATTCAGTTTAAATGTGATCTACCTGTAGTGTTACGGTCTCCTTTTAATTTTCACATCAATCTGCATATTATTTATTATTTTCCTTTCAGTATTGTGTGAATAAATGGATGTCACTATTGTTCCAACCTAAAACATGCTCTGATTTTGTTTATGGTGCTTTGTGAGATGTTGACTCCAGAATAGATGACAGGCAAGTCTCAATGCACTACCAGCCATATTGGATAGATGAGCAGGCAAGTCTCAATGCACTACCAGCCGTATTGGATAGATGAGCAGGCAAGTCTCAATGCACTACCAGCCGTATTGGATAGATGAGCAGGCAAGTCTCAATGCACTACCAGCCGTATTGGATAGATGAGCAGGCAAGTCTCAATGCACTACCAGCCGTATTGGATAGATGAGCAGGCAAGTCTCAATGCACTACCAGCCGTATTGGATAGATGAGCAGGCAAGTCTCAATGCACTACCAGCCGTATTGGATAGATGAGCAGGCAAGTCTCAATGTACTACCAGCCGTATTGGATAGATGAGCAGGCAAGTCTCAATGTACTACCAGCTGTATTGGATAGATGAGCAGGCAAGTCTCAATGCACTACCAGCCGTATTGGATAGATGAGCAGGCAAGTCTCAATGCACTACCAGCCGTATTGGATAGATGAGCAGGCAAGTCTCAATGCACTACCAGCCGTATTGGATAGATGAGCAGGCAAGTCTCAATGCACTACCAGCCGTATTGGATAGATGAGCAGGCAAGTCTCAATGTACTACCAGCCGTATTGGATAGATGAGCAGGCAAGTCTCAATGCACTACCAGCCGTATTGGATAGATGAGCAGGCAAGTCTCAATGTACTACCAGCCGTATTGGATAGATGAGCAGGCAAGTCTCAATGCACTACCAGCCGTATTGGATAGATGAGCAGGCAAGTCTCAATGTACTACCAGCCGTATTGGATAGATGACAGGCAAGTCTCAATGTACTACCAGCCGTATTGGATAGATGAGCAGGCAAGTCTCAATGTACTACCAGCCGTATTGGATAGATGAGCAGGCAAGTCTCAATGCACTACCAGCCATATTGGATAGATGAGCAGGCAAGTCTCAATGCACTACCAGCCGTATTGGATAGATGACAGGCAAGTCTCAATGTACTACCAGCCGTATTGGATAGATGAGCAGGCAAGTCTCAATGTACTACCAGCCGTATTGGATAGATGACAGGCAAGTCTCAATGTACTACCAGCCGTATTGGATAGATGAGCAGGCAAGTCTCAATGTACTACCAGCCGTATTGGATAGATGAGCAGGCAAGTCTCAATGTACTACCAGCCGTATTGGATAGATGAGCAGGCAAGTCTCAATGTACTACCAGCCGTATTGGATAGATGACAGGCAAGTCTCAATGCACTACCAGCTGTATTGGATAGATGAGCAGGCAAGTCTCAATGCACTACCAGCTGTATTGGATAGATGAGCAGGCAAGTCTCAATGTACTACCAGCCATATTGGATAGATGAGCAGGCAAGTCTCAATGTACTACCAGCCGTATTGGATAGATGACAGGCAAGTCTCAATGCACTACCAGCCGTATTGGATAGATGACAGGCAAGTCTCAATGCACTACCAGCCGTATTGGATAGATGAGCAGGCAAGTCTCAATGTACTACCAGCCGTATTGGATAGATGAGCAGGCAAGTCTCAATGTACTACCAGCCGTATTGGATAGATGACAGGCAAGTCTCAATGTACTACCAGCCGTATTGGATAGATGACAGGCAAGTCTCAATGTACTACCAGCCATATTGGATAGATGAGCAGGCAAGTCTCAATGTACTACCAGCCGTATTGGATAGATGACAGGCAAGTCTCAATGTACTACCAGCCGTATTGGATAGATGAGCAGGCAAGTCTCAATGTACTACCAGCCGTATTGGATAGATGAGCAGGCAAGTCTCAATGTACTACCAGCCGTATTGGATAGATGAGCAGGCAAGTCTCAATGCACTACCAGCCGTATTGGATAGATGAGCAGGCAAGTCTCAATGCACTACCAGCCGTATTGGATAGATGAGCAGGCAAGTCTCAATGTACTACCAGCCGTATTGGATAGATGAGCAGGCAAGTCTCAATGTACTACCAGCCGTATTGGATAGATGAGCAGGCAAGTCTCAATGCACTACCAGCCGTATTGGATAGATGAGCAGGCAAGTCTCAATGTACTACCAGCCGTATTGGATAGATGAGCAGGCAAGTCTCAATGCACTACCAGCCGTATTGGATAGATGAGCAGGCAAGTCTCAATGCACTACCAGCCGTATTGGATAGATGAGCAGGCAAGTCTCAATGTACTACCAGCCGTATTGGATAGATGAGCAGGCAAGTCTCAATGTACTACCAGCCATATTGGATAGATGACAGGCAAGTCTCAATGTACTACCAGCCGTATTGGATAGATGAGCAGGCAAGTCTCAATGTACTACCAGCCGTATTGGATAGATGACAGGCAAGTCTCAATGCACTACCAGCTGTTTGGATAGATGAGCAGGCAAGTCTCAATGCACTACCAGCTGTATTGGATAGATGAGCAGGCAAGTCTCAATGTACTACCAGCCGTATTGGATAGATGAGCAGGCAAGTCTCAATGCACTACCAGCCGTATTGGATAGATGACAGGCAAGTCTCAATGTACTACCAGCCGTATTGGATAGATGACAGGCAAGTCTCAATGTACTACCAGCCGTATTGGATAGATGAGCAGGCAAGTCTCAATGCACTACCAGCCGTATTGGATAGATGAGCAGGCAAGTCTCAATGTACTACCAGCCATATTGGATAGATGACAGGCAAGTCTCAATGCACTACCAGCCGTATTGGATAGATGACAGGCAAGTCTCAATGCACTACCAGCCGTATTGGATAGATGAGCAGGCAAGTCTCAATGCACTACCAGCCGTATTGGATAGATGACAGGCAAGTCTCAATGCACTACCAGCCGTATTGGATAGATGAGCAGGCAAGTCTCAATGCACTACCAGCCGTATTGGATAGATGAGCAGGCAAGTCTCAATGCACTACCAGCCGTATTGGATAGATGAGCAGGCAAGTCTCAATGCACTACCAGCCGTATTGGATAGATGAGCAGGCAAGTCTCAATGCACTACCAGCCGTATTGGATAGATGAGCAGGCAAGTCTCAATGTACTACCAGCCGTATTGGATAGATGAGCAGGCAAGTCTCAATGTACTACCAGCTGTATTGGATAGATGAGCAGGCAAGTCTCAATGCACTACCAGCCGTATTGGATAGATGAGCAGGCAAGTCTCAATGCACTACCAGCCGTATTGGATAGATGAGCAGGCAAGTCTCAATGCACTACCAGCCGTATTGGATAGATGAGCAGGCAAGTCTCAATGCACTACCAGCCGTATTGGATAGATGAGCAGGCAAGTCTCAATGTACTACCAGCCGTATTGGATAGATGAGCAGGCAAGTCTCAATGCACTACCAGCCGTATTGGATAGATGAGCAGGCAAGTCTCAATGTACTACCAGCCGTATTGGATAGATGAGCAGGCAAGTCTCAATGCACTACCAGCCGTATTGGATAGATGAGCAGGCAAGTCTCAATGTACTACCAGCCGTATTGGATAGATGACAGGCAAGTCTCAATGTACTACCAGCCGTATTGGATAGATGAGCAGGCAAGTCTCAATGCACTACCAGCCGTATTGGATAGATGAGCAGGCAAGTCTCAATGCACTCGTATTGGATAGATGAGCAGGCAAGTCTCAATGTACTACCAGCCGTATTGGATAGATGACAGGCAAGTCTCAATGTACTACCAGCCGTATTGGATAGATGAGCAGGCAAGTCTCAATGTACTACCAGCCGTATTGGATAGATGACAGGCAAGTCTCAATGTACTACCAGCCGTATTGGATAGATGAGCAGGCAAGTCTCAATGTACTACCAGCCGTATTGGATAGATGAGCAGGCAAGTCTCAATGCACTACCAGCCGTATTGGATAGATGAGCAGGCAAGTCTCAATGCACTACCAGCTGTATTGGATAGATGAGCAGGCAAGTCTCAATGCACTACCAGCCGTATTGGATAGATGAGCAGGCAAGTCTCAATGTACTACCAGCCGTATTGGATAGATGAGCAGGCAAGTCTCAATGTACTACCAGCCGTATTGGATAGATGACAGGCAAGTCTCAATGTACTACCAGCTGTATTGGATAGATGAGCAGGCAAGTCTCAATGCACTACCAGCCGTATTGGATAGATGAGCAGGCAAGTCTCAATGCACTACCAGCCGTATTGGATAGATGACAGGCAAGTCTCAATGTACTACCAGCCATATTGGATAGATGAGCAGGCAAGTCTCAATGTACTACCAGCCGTATTGGATAGATGACAGGCAAGTCTCAATGTACTACCAGCCGTATTGGATAGATGAGCAGGCAAGTCTCAATGTACTACCAGCCGTATTGGATAGATGAGCAGGCAAGTCTCAATGTACTACCAGCCGTATTGGATAGATGACAGGCAAGTCTCAATGTACTACCAGCCGTATTGGATAGATGAGCAGGCAAGTCTCAATGCACTACCAGCCGTATTGGATAGATGAGCAGGCAAGTCTCAATGTACTACCAGCCGTATTGGATAGATGAGCAGGCAAGTCTCAATGTCTCAATGATGACAGGCTACCAGCTGTATTGGATAGATGAGCAGGCAAGTCTCAATGCACTACCAGCTGTATTGGATAGATGAGCAGGCAAGTCTCAATGTACTACCAGCCGTATTGGATAGATGAGCAGGCAAGTCTCAATGCACTACCAGCCGTATTGGATAGATGACAGGCAAGTCTCAATGCACTACCAGCCGTATTGGATAGATGAGCAGGCAAGTCTCAATGCACTACCAGCCGTATTGGATAGATGAGCAGGCAAGTCTCAATGTACTACCAGCCGTATTGGATAGATGAGCAGGCAAGTCTCAATGTACTACCAGCCGTATTGGATAGATGACAGGCAAGTCTCAATGCACTACCAGCCGTATTGGATAGATGAGCAGGCAAGTCTCAATGTACTACCAGCCGTATTGGATAGATGAGCAGGCAAGTCTCAATGCACTACCAGCCGTATTGGATAGATGAGCAGGCAAGTCTCAATGTACTACCAGCCGTATTGGATAGATGAGCAGGCAAGTCTCAATGTACTACCAGCCGTATTGGATAGATGAGCAGGCAAGTCTCAATGCACTACCAGCCGTATTGGATAGATGAGCAGGCAAGTCTCAATGCACTACCAGCCGTATTGGATAGATGAGCAGGCAAGTCTCAATGTACTACCAGCCGTATTGGATAGATGACAGGCAAGTCTCAATGCACTACCAGCTGTATTGGATAGATGACAGGCAAGTCTCAATGCACTACCAGCCGTATTGGATAGATGACAGGCAAGTCTCAATGTACTACCAGCCGTATTGGATAGATGACAGGCAAGTCTCAATGCACTACCAGCTGTATTGGATAGATGACAGGCAAGTCTCAATGCACTACCAGCCGTATTGGATAGATGACAGGCAAGTCTCAATGCACTACCAGCCGTATTGGATAGATGACAGGCAAGTCTCAATGTACTACCAGCCGTATTGGATAGATGACAGGCAAGTCTCAATGCACTACCAGCCGTATTGGATAGATGACAGGCAAGTCTCAATGCACTACCAGCCATATTGGATAGATGACAGGCAAGTCTCAATGCACTACCAGCCGTATTGGATAGATGACAGGCAAGTCTCAATGCACTACCAGCCGTATTGGATAGATGACAGGCAAGTCTCAATGCACTACCAGCCGTATTGGATAGATGACAGGCAAGTCTCAATGCACTACCAGCCGTATTGGATAGATGACAGGCAAGTCTCAATGCACTACCAGCCGTATTGGATAGATGACAGGCAAGTCTCAATGCACTACCAGCCGTATTGGATAGATGACAGGCAAGTCTCAATGCACTACCAGCCGTATTGGATAGATGACAGGCAAGTCTCAATGCACTACCAGCCGTATTGGATAGATGACAGGCAAGTCTCAATGCACTACCAGCTGTATTGGATAGATGACAGGCAAGTCTCAATGCACTACCAGCCGTATTGGATAGATGACAGGCAAGTCTCAATGCACTACCAGCCGTATTGGATAGATGACAGGCAAGTCTCAATGTACTACCAGCCGTATTGGATAGATGACAGGCAAGTCTCAATGCACTACCAGCCGTATTGGATAGATGACAGGCAAGTCTCAATGTACTACCAGCCGTATTGGATAGATGACAGGCAAGATGAGCCGTATTGGATAGATGACAGGCAAGTCTCAATGCACTACCAGCCGTATTGGATAGATGACAGGCAAGTCTCAATGCACTACCAGCCGTATTGGATAGATGACAGGCAAGTCTCAATGTACTACCAGCCGTATTGGATAGATGACAGGCAAGTCTCAATGCACTACCAGCCGTATTGGATAGATGACAGGCAAGTCTCAATGCACTACCAGATTGGATAGATGACAGGCAAGTCTCAATGTACTACCAGCCGTATTGGATAGATGACAGGCAAGTCTCAATGCACTACCAGCCGTATTGGATAGATGACAGGCAAGTCTCAATGTACTACCAGCCGTATTGGATAGATGACAGGCAAGTCTCAATGCACTACCAGCCGTATTGGATAGATGACAGGCAAGTCTCAATGCACTACCAGCCGTATTGGATAGATGAGCAGGCAAGTCTCAATGCACTACCAGCCGTATTGGATAGATGAGCAGGCAAGTCTCAATGCACTACCAGCCGTATTGGATAGATGAGCAGGCAAGTCTCAATGTACTACCAGCCGTATTGGATAGATGAGCAGGCAAGTCTCAATGTACTACCAGCCGTATTGGATAGATGACAGGCAAGTCTCAATGTACTACCAGCCGTATTGGATAGATGACAGGCAAGTCTCAATGCACTACCAGCCATATTGGATAGATGAGCAGGCAAGTCTCAATGCACTACCAGCCGTATTGGATAGATGAGCAGGCAAGTCTCAATGCACTACCAGCCGTATTGGATAGATGAGCAGGCAAGTCTCAATGCACTACCAGCCGTATTGGATAGATGAGCAGGCAAGTCTCAATGTACTACCAGCCGTATTGGATAGATGAGCAGGCAAGTCTCAATGCACTACCAGCCGTATTGGATAGATGACAGGCAAGTCTCAATGTACTACCAGCCGTATTGGATAGATGACAGGCAAGTCTCAATGCACTACCAGCCATATTGGATAGATGAGCAGGCAAGTCTCAATGCACTACCAGCCGTATTGGATAGATGACAGGCAAGTCTCAATGTACTACCAGCCATATTGGATAGATGAGCAGGCAAGTCTCAATGCACTACCAGCCGTATTGGATAGATGACAGGCAAGTCTCAATGCACTACCAGCCGTATTGGATAGATGACAGGCAAGTCTCAATGCACTACCAGCCGTATTGGATAGATGACAGGCAAGTCTCAATGTACTACCACGTATTGGATAGATGACCAGTCTCAATGTACTATTGGATAGATGAGCAGGCAAGTCTCAATGCACTAGCCGTATTGGATAGATGACAGGCAGTCTCAATGTACTACCAGCCGTATTGGATAGATGACAGGCAAGTCTCAATGCACTACCACTACCACTACCAGCCGTATTGGATAGATGACAGGCAAGTCTCAATGTACTACCAGCCGTATTGGATAGATGAGCAGGCAAGTCTCAATGCACTACCAGCCGTATTGGATAGATGACAGGCAAGTCTCAATGTACTACCAGCCGTATTGGATAGATGACAGGCAAGTCTCAATGCACTACCAGCCGTATTGGATAGATGACAGGCAAGTCTCAATGTACTACCAGCCGTATTGGATAGATGACAGGCAAGTCTCAATGTACTACCAGCCGTATTGGATAGATGTCTCAATGTACTACCATAGATAGATGACAGGCAAGTCTCAATGCACTACCAGCCGTATTGGATAGATGACAGGCAAGTCTCAATGTACTACCAGCCGTATTGGATAGATGACAGGCAAGTCTCAATGCACTACCAGCCGTATTGGATAGATGACAGGCAAGTCTCAATGCACTACCAGCCGTATTGGATAGATGACAGGCAAGTCTCAATGCACTACCAGCCGTATTGGATAGATGACAGGCAAGTCTCAATGTACTACCAGCCGTATTGGATAGATGACAGGCAAGTCTCAATGCACTACCAGCCGTATTGGATAGATGACAGGCAAGTCTCAATGCACTACCAGCCATATTGGATAGATGACAGGCAAGTCTCAATGCACTACCAGCCGTATTGGATAGATGACAGGCAAGTCTCAATGTACTACCAGCCGTATTGGATAGATGACAGGCAAGTCTCAATGTACTACCAGCCGTATTGGATAGATGAGCAGGCAAGTCTCAATGTACTACCACGTATTGGATAGATGACAGGCAAGTCTCCGTATTGGATAGATGACAGGCAAGTCTCAATGTACTACCAGCCGTATTGGATAGATGAGCAGGCAAGTCTCAATGTACTACCAGCCGTATTGGATAGATGAGCAGGCAAGTCTCAATGCACTACCAGCCGTATTGGATAGATGACAGGCAAGTCTCAATGTACTACCAGCCGTATTGGATAGATGACAGGCAAGTCTCAATGTACTACCAGCCGTATTGGATAGATGACAGGCAAGTCTCAATGTACTACCAGCCGTATTGGATAGATGACAGGCAAGTCTCAATGTACTACCAGCCGTATTGGATAGATGAGCAGGCAAGTCTCAATGTACTACCAGCCGTATTGGATAGATGAGCAGGCAAGTCTCAATGCACTACCAGCCGTATTGGATAGATGACAGGCAAGTCTCAATGTACTACCAGCCGTATTGGATAGATGACAGGCAAGTCTCAATGCACTACCAGCCATATTGGATAGATGAGCAGGCAAGTCTCAATGCACTACCAGCCGTATTGGATAGATGACAGGCAAGTCTCAATGTACTACCAGCCATATTGGATAGATGAGCAGGCAAGTCTCAATGCACTACCAGCCGTATTGGATAGATGACAGGCAAGTCTCAATGTACTACCAGCCGTATTGGATAGATGAGCAGGCAAGTCTCAATGCACTACCAGCCGTATTGGATAGATGAGCAGGCAAGTCTCAATGTACTACCAGCCGTATTGGATAGATGACAGGCAAGTCTCAATGTACTACCAGCCGTATTGGATAGATGACAGGCAAGTCTCAATGCACTACCAGCCATATTGGATAGATGAGCAGGCAAGTCTCAATGCACTACCAGCCGTATTGGATAGATGAGCAGGCAAGTCTCAATGCACTACCAGCCGTATTGGATAGATGAGCAGGCAAGTCTCAATGCACTACCAGCCGTATTGGATAGATGAGCAGGCAAGTCTCAATGTACTACCAGCCGTATTGGATAGATGAGCAGGCAAGTCTCAATGCACTACCAGCCATATTGGATAGATGAGCAGGCAAGTCTCAATGTACTACCAGCCGTATTGGATAGATGAGCAGGCAAGTCTCAATGTACTACCAGCCGTATTGGATAGATGAGCAGGCAAGTCTCAATGCACTACCAGCCATATTGGATAGATGAGCAGGCAAGTCTCAATGCACTACCAGCCGTATTGGATAGATGAGCAGGCAAGTCTCAATGCACTACCAGCCGTATTGGATAGATGAGCAGGCAAGTCTCAATGCACTACCAGCCGTATTGGATAGATGAGCAGGCAAGTCTCAATGCACTACCAGCCATATTGGATAGATGAGCAGGCAAGTCTCAATGTACTACCAGCCATATTGGATAGATGAGCAGGCAAGTCTCAATGCACTACCAGCCGTATTGGATAGATGAGCAGGCAAGTCTCAATGTACTACCAGCCGTATTGGATAGATGAGCAGGCAAGTCTCAATGTACTACCAGCCGTATTGGATAGATGAGCAGGCAAGTCTCAATGCACTACCAGCCGTATTGGATAGATGAGCAGGCAAGTCTCAATGCACTACCAGCCGTATTGGATAGATGAGCAGGCAAGTCTCAATGCACTACCAGCCGTATTGGATAGATGAGCAGGCAAGTCTCAATGTACTACCAGCCGTATTGGATAGATGAGCAGGCAAGTCTCAATGTACTACCAGCCGTATTGGATAGATGAGCAGGCAAGTCTCAATGTACTACCAGCCGTATTGGATAGATGAGCAGGCAAGTCTCAATGCACTACCAGCCGTATTGGATAGATGACAGGCAAGTCTCAATGTACTACCAGCCGTATTGGATAGATGAGCAGGCAAGTCTCAATGCACTACCAGCCGTATTGGATAGATGACAGGCAAGTCTCAATGCACTACCAGCCGTATTGGATAGATGAGCAGGCAAGTCTCAATGCACTACCAGCCGTATTGGATAGATGAGCAGGCAAGTCTCAATGTACTACCAGCCGTATTGGATAGATGAGCAGGCAAGTCTCAATGCACTACCAGCCGTATTGGATAGATGAGCAGGCAAGTCTCAATGCACTACCAGCCGTATTGGATAGATGAGCAGGCAAGTCTCAATGCACTACCAGCCGTATTGGATAGATGAGCAGGCAAGTCTCAATGCACTACCAGCCGTATTGGATAGATGAGCAGGCAAGTCTCAATGTACTACCAGCCATATTGGATAGATGACAGGCAAGTCTCAATGTACTACCAGCCATATTGGATAGATGAGCAGGCAAGTCTCAATGCACTACCAGCCGTATTGGATAGATGAGCAGGCAAGTCTCAATGCACTACCAGCCGTATTGGATAGATGACAGGCAAGTCTCAATGTACTACCAGCCGTATTGGATAGATGACAGGCAAGTCTCAATGTACTACCAGCCGTATTGGATAGATGAGCAGGCAAGTCTCAATGCACTACCAGCCATATTGGATAGATGAGCAGGCAAGTCTCAATGTACTACCAGCCATATTGGATAGATGAGCAGGCAAGTCTCAATGCACTACCATGACAGGCAAGTCTCAATACTACCAGCCATAGATAGATGACAGGCAAGTCTCAATGTACTACCAGCCGTATTGGATAGATGAGCAGGCAAGTCTCAATGTACTACCAGCCGTATTGGATAGATGACAGGCAAGTCTCAATGTACTACCAGCTGTATTGGATAGATGAGCAGGCAAGTCTCAATGCACTACCAGCCGTATTGGATAGATGAGCAGGCGAGTCTCAATGCACTACCAGCCATATTGGATAGATGACAGGCAAGTCTCAATGTACTACCAGCCATATTGGATAGATGACAGGCAAGTCTCAATGCACTACCAGCCATATTGGATAGATGACAGGCAAGTCTCAATGTACTACCAGCCATATTGGATAGATGACAGGCAAGTCTCAATGTACTACCAGCTGTATTGGATAGATGAGCAGGCAAGTCTCAATGTACTACCAGCCGTATTGGATAGATGAGCAGGCAAGTCTCAATGCACTACCAGCCATATTGGATAGATGAGCAGGCAAGTCTCAATGCACTACCAGCCATATTGGATAGATGACAGGCAAGTCTCAATGTACTACCAGCCATATTGGATAGATGAGCAGGCAAGTCTCAATGTACTACCAGCCGTATTGGATAGATGACAGGCAAGTCTCAATGTACTACCCGTATTGGATAGATGACAGGCAAGTCTCAATGCACTACCAGCCGTATTGGATAGATGAGCAGGCAAGTCTCAATGCACTACCAGCCATATTGGATAGATGAGCAGGCAAGTCTCAATGCACTACCAGCCGTATTGGATAGATGAGCAGGCAAGTCTCAATGCACTACCAGCCGTATTGGATAGATGAGCAGGCAAGTCTCAATGCACTACCAGCCGTATTGGATAGATGAGCAGGCAAGTCTCAATGTACTACCAGCCGTATTGGATAGATGACAGGCAAGTCTCAATGCACTACCAGCCATATTGGATAGATGACAGGCAAGTCTCAATGTACTACCAGCCATATTGGATAGATGAGCAGGCAAGTCTCAATGTACTACCAGCTGTATTGGATAGATGACAGGCAAGTCTCAATGTACTACCAGCCGTATTGGATAGATGAGCAGGCAAGTCTCAATGCACTACCAGCCGTATTGGATAGATGAGCAGGCAAGTCTCAATGCACTACCAGCCATATTGGATAGATGACAGGCAAGTCTCAATGCACTACCAGCCATATTGGATAGATGAGCAGGCAAGTCTCAATGCACTACCAGCCATATTGGATAGATGACAGGCAAGTCTCAATGCACTAGCCATATTGGATAGATGACAGGCAAGTCTCAATGCACTACCAGCCGTATTGGATAGATGACAGGCAAGTCTCAATGCACTACCAGCCGTATTGGATAGATGACAGGCAAGTCTCAATGCACTACCAGCCGTATTGGATAGATGACAGGCAAGTCTCAATGCACTACCAGCCGTATTGGATAGATGACAGGCAAGTCTCAATGTACTACCAGCCATATTGGATAGATGACAGGCAAGTCTCAATGCACTACCAGCCGTATTGGATAGATGACAGGCAAGTCTCAATGTACTACCAGCCATATTGGATAGATGACAGGCAAGTCTCAATGCACTACCAGCCGTATTGGATAGATGACAGGCAAGTCTCAATGCACTACCAGCCGTATTGGATAGATGACAGGCAAGTCTCAATGCACTACCAGCCGTATTGGATAGATGACAGGCAAGTCTCAATGCACTACCAGCCGTATTGGATAGATGACAGGCAAGTCTCAATGCACTACCAGCCGTATTGGATAGATGACAGGCAAGTCTCAATGCACTACCAGCCGTATTGGATAGATGACAGGCAAGTCTCAATGCACTACCAGCCGTATTGGATAGATGACAGGCAAGTCTCAATGCACTACCACTACCAGCCGTATTGGATAGATGAGTCTCAATGCACTACCAGCAAGTCTCAATGCACTACCAGCCGTATTGGATAGATGAGCAGGCAAGTCTCAATGCACTACCAGCCGTATTGGATAGATGAGCAGGCAAGTCTCAATGCACTACCAGCCGTATTGGATAGATGAGCAGGCAAGTCTCAATGCACTACCAGCCGTATTGGATAGATGAGCAGGCAAGTCTCAATGCACTACCAGCCGTATTGGATAGATGAGCAGGCAAGTCTCAATGCACTACCAGCCGTATTGGATAGATGAGCAGGCAAGTCTCAATGCACTACCAGCCGTATTGGATAGATGACCAGGCAAGTCTCAATGCACTACCAGCCGTATTGGATAGATGACAGGCAAGTCTCAATGTACTACCAGCCGTATTGGATAGATGAGCAGGCAAGTCTCAATGCACTACCAGCCGTATTGGATAGATGACAGGCAAGTCTCAATGCACTACCAGCCGTATTGGATAGATGAGCAGGCAAGTCTCAATGCACTACCCGTATTGGATAGATGAGCAGGCAAGTCTCAATGCACTACCAGCCGTATTGGATAGATGACAGGCAAGTCTCAATGTACTACCAGCCGTATTGGATAGATGAGCAGGCAAGTCTCAATGCACTACCAGCCGTATTGGATAGATGAGCAGGCAAGTCTCAATGTACTACCAGCCATATTGGATAGATGACAGGCAAGTCTCAATGCACTACCAGCCGTATTGGATAGATGACAGGCAAGTCTCAATGCACTACCAGCCGTATTGGATAGATGAGCAGGCAAGTCTCAATGCACTACCAGCCGTATTGGATAGATGAGCAGGCAAGTCTCAATGTACTACCAGCCGTATTGGATAGATGACAGGCAAGTCTCAATGCACTACCAGCCGTATTGGATAGATGAGCAGGCAAGTCTCAATGCACTACCAGCCGTATTGGATAGATGAGCAGGCAAGTCTCAATGCACTACCAGCCGTATTGGATAGATGAGCAGGCAAGTCTCAATGCACTACCAGCCGTATTGGATAGATGAGCAGGCAAGTCTCAATGCACTACCAGCCGTATTGGATAGATGAGCAGGCAAGTCTCAATGCACTACCAGCCGTATTGGATAGATGAGCAGGCAAGTCTCAATGCACTACCAGCCGTATTGGATAGATGAGCAGGCAAGTCTCAATGCACTACCAGCCGTATTGGATAGATGAGCAGGCAAGTCTCAATGCACTACCAGCCGTATTGGATAGATGAGCAGGCAAGTCTCAATGCACTACCAGCCGTATTGGATAGATGAGCAGGCAAGTCTCAATGCACTACCAGCCGTATTGGATAGATGAGCAGGCAAGTCTCAATGCACTACCAGCCGTATTGGATAGATGAGCAGGCAAGTCTCAATGCACTACCAGCCGTATTGGATAGATGAGCAGGCAAGTCTCAATGCACTACCAGCCGTATTGGATAGATGAGCAGGAGTCTCAATGCACTACCAGCCGATTGGATAGATGAGCAGGCAAGTCTCAATGCACTACCAGCCGTATTGGATAGATGAGCAGGCAAGTCTCAATGCACTACCAGCCGTATTGGATAGATGAGCAGGCAAGTCTCAATGCACTACCAGCCGTATTGGATAGATGAGCAGGCAAGTCTCAATGCACTACCAGCCGTATTGGATAGATGAGCAGGCAAGTCTCAATGCACTACCAGCCGTATTGGATAGATGAGCAGGCAAGTCTCAATGCACTACCAGCCGTATTGGATAGATGAGCAGGCAAGTCTCAATGCACTACCATGCCGTATTGGATAGATGAGCAGGCAAGTCTCAATGCACTACCAGCCGTATTGGATAGATGAGCAGGCAAGTCTCAATGCACTACCAGCCGTATTGGATAGATGAGCAGGCAAGTCTCAATGCACTACCAGCCGTATTGGATAGATGAGCAGGCAAGTCTCAATGCACTACCAGCCGTATTGGATAGATGAGCAGGCAAGTCTCAATGCACTACCAGCCATATTGGATAGATGGCAGTAGCAGCACGGTAGACTGTTGGCCTACTTGTGTTCAATGCAATAATCAGTTGTAATACTGGGCTGTTTGAGGATGTATCAAGGAACTTTACAACTTGCACAGACTGAATAGTCTCATTCCATGTACTCTCAGTTCAGTAAATGTGTACTACTAACATAAAATGTCTCTCAACCATGATGCATTTGGGGGAGGGGGGTTATTTAATCCCTCCCTCTGAAAGGAGACTAACTGAATATGTTCTCTGTGCCTTTTCTTTTAAAGCACACATTTGTCCTGACATTCACACACAGAGCATGCATACACATCTTCCTCTCACACATGCATACACATCTTCCTCTCACACATGCATACACATCTTCCTCTCACACACATACACATCTTCCTCACTCACACATGCATAACATCTTCCTCTCACACAACATCTTCCTCTCACACACATGCATAACATCTTCCTCTCTCACACATGCATAACATCTTCCTCTCACACATGCATACACATCTTCCTCTCACACATGCATACACATCTTCCTCTCACACATGCATACACATCTTCCTCACTCACACATGCATACACATCTTCCTCTCACACATGCATACACATCTTCCTCTCTCACACATGCATACACATCTTCCTCTCACACATGCATACACATCTTCCTCTCACACATGCATAACATCTTCCTCTCACACATGCATACACATCTTCCTCTCACACATGCATACACATCTTCCTCTCACACATGCATACACATCTTCCTCTCACACATGCATACACATCTTCCTCTCACACATGCATAACATCTTCCTCTCACACATGCATAACATCTTCCTCTCACACATGCATACACATCTTCCTCTCACACATGCATACACATCTTCCTCTCACACATGCATACACATCTTCCCTCTCACACATGCATACACATCTTCCTCTCACACATGCATACACATCTTCCTCTCACACATGCATAACATCTTCCTCTCACACACATGCATAACATCTTCCTCTCACACACATGCATACACATCTTCCTCACTCACATGCATAACATCTTCCTCTCACAACATCTTCCTCTCACACACATGCATAACATCTTCCTCTCACACACATGCATACACATCTTCCTCTCACACATGCATAACATCTTCCTCTCACAACATCTTCCTCTCACACACATGCATAACATCTTCCTCTCACACACATACATAACATCTTCCTCACACACACAACATCTTCCTCTCACACACACAAACATCTTCCTCTCTCACACACACACAAACATCTTCCTCACACACACATCTTCCTCATACACACAACATCTTCCTCTCACACAACATCTTCCTCACTCACACATGCACAACATCTTCCTCTCACACAACATCTTCCTCTCACACATCTTCCTCTCACACACACAAACATCTTCCTCTCTCACACACACACAAACATCTTCCTCACACACACATCTTCCTCATACATACATAACATCTTCCTCTCCGGTCTGTGTGTCAGGGCTACACTCTCCCATTGGGCTGCCTCCCAACCCCTCTCCTCAGGTCCTTCTATATGCCACAACCTCTTTGGGTAGCCCCATAAGGCTCTGATCAGGCCCTACACCCAAACAAGGGCACTGCGTTCATCCACCTCTGGCCTGCTCGCCTCCCTACCACTGAGGAAGTACAGTTCCCGCTCAGCCCAGTCAAAACTGTTCGCTGCTCTGGCCCCCCAATGGTGGAACAAACGCCCTCACGACGCCAGGACAGCGGAGTCAATCACCACCTTCCGGAGACACCTGAAACCCCACCTTTTCAAGGAATACCTAGGATAGGGTAAGTAATCCTTCTCACCCCCCCCCCTAAAAAAGATTTAGATGCACTATTGTAAAGTGGCTGTTCCACTGGATGTCATAAGGTGAATGCACCAATTTGTAAGTCGCTCTGGATAAGAGCGTCTGCTAAATGACTGTAAATGTAAATGTCAACAGTAGTGCACTTGTAACAGTATAACTAGACCGAACCAGGGACCCTCTGCACACATCAAGTCACCCACGAAGCATCGTTACCCATCGCTACACAAAAGCCGCGGCCCTTGCAGAGCAAGGGGAAACACTACTTCAAAGTCTCAGAGCAAGTGACGTCAACGATTGAAAGGCTATTTAGCGCTAACTAAGCTAGCCGTTTCACATCCATTACACACTATAGAGAACAGGGTGCCGTTTGGGACACACCCTGTGACTGGACCAAGAGTTTGAGGCTCGCCCATCACACCAATCTGATTATCTGACATTCAAACCATGTGGGGCCACAGGGCAGTCTGTCATAGCTTCTAGCGAGGTCTCTGTTGGGCTTGTACTGCTACTGCACATTCTGACCAGCAGCTCTTCTGAGTTTCATTTCCCAGCGCGCCATGGCTATAATCTCACATACCAGAACTGCTGAGCTCATCGCCGCTGAGTGCAGTGTGTGGGCGGCTTGCAGAACACACACAGACAGAAGTAGCAGAGGCTAGAAAGGTAATCCTGCTCCAGTGGATCCATTCTGCATAACACACACAGACAGAAGTAGCAGAGGCTAGAAAGGTAATCCTGCTCCAGTGGATCCATTCTGCATAACACACACAGACAGAAGTAGCAGAGGCTAGAAAGGTAATCCTGCTCCAGTGGATCCATTCTGCATAACACACACAGACAGAAGTAGCAGAGGCTAGAAAGGTAATCCTGCTCCAGTGGATCCATTCTGCATAACACACACAGACAGAAGTAGCAGAGGCTAGAAAGGTAATCCTGCTCCAGTGGATCCATTCTGAATAACACACACAGACAGAAGTAGCAGAGGCTAGAAAGGTAATCCTGCTCCAGTGGATCCACTCTGCAGATCACACACTGAACTGTCTCCACGCAGACATTAATCTTATTGGAGATTGTTGTGCAGAAATGAGAGGCAAGTTGAATCACAAATATACACACTTCTTGACTTGAGCCCAACACGTCTCTATTGCAAAACCATAGCTGTTAAATATAAAAGGGATGGTCTTATCAGTTGAAGGTAGAACCTAAAAGGCCATGATATCAGATATGAACCATTGATCTACTGTGTGCCTGTTGTCCGTTGGAGCCCCATGATCAAACATCACTCATAACATTTACCTTTTTTTCCATTTTCACCTAAAATGACCCAAATCCAACTGGCTGTAGAACAGGACCTGAAGCAAGGAAATGCACATTCTTGGTACCATTTGAAACACTGAAGTTTGTGGAAAAATGTTAAATAATGTAGGAGAATAACACAGATCTGGTACAAGATAATAATAAGAAAAAAATATTTGTTCTCTATTTTTTCTTTGTTCCATTATCTTTGAAATGCAAGAGAAAGGCCATCATATGTTGTCATTTAGATGTTGGCCACTAGATGGCAGCAGTGTGCTCAAAGTTTCAGATTGATCCAGTGAAGCATTGCAATACTGGACAATATTTTTGCCCAAATGTGTCGAATTGGTCAATTGACACATTCAAGAGGTCCATCTGGTGTCCACTGTAGCCCCATGATCAAACAACATCACTCGTAACGTTAACCTTTATTAAGAGGTCCATATTTATGTAGAAATCACACTACAAGTTTTTCTCCTTACAAAAAGTTATTTACACTACAGTGCTGACAATTAAAATCGAACAAAAATTATGAAAACTAAAAGCTTCCTTGATATAAATAAGCCTCTGAGGGGAAACAAAAAAAAGCCTGGATCCTTTAAAATAATGTCTCATCATCTTACAAAAAATATATATATGTTAATGTCAGCTCTAATAATAATCCATCTATAACCTAAAACTAAAATATATTATTTAAGGACCTGTATGTTTGTCAGACCTGCAGAGTACCAGTGCTTCTGGCCCTAAGTGCTTTGACAGTTCACAGATATTAGCCTGAGTCCCAGATCAGTTTATGCGTTCTTGCCAAAGCCAACTCTTACTGTACGGTCAACAATGAGACAATACAAACTGATCTGGGACCAGGCTACACAGTTATGGACAGGCACTGAGGAATGTTACATTTGCAATGTATTCATTCGGTAACAGAACAGAGCAAGTGTGCATCCTAAAGGGCGTCCTATGTCCAATATAGTGCACTACTTTTGAACAGATCTCTCTCCTATGGGCCCTGGTCACCAAGTAGATCCCTATATAGGGAATAGGGCGCCAGTTAGGATGCAGACCCAACAGAGCTTTACGTGTTCCTTAGAATACATTACACACCGTGTTGATATCGTGGTTTAATTTCTGTCTTCTCCTTCCTTTAGATGGGATGAAAACAGAACCCCGAAGAGACATGTTAAAACACTATGTACAAAGATCAGTAGAAACAGTCTTTCTGATGCTGCTCATGCAGGTGGTGTTTAAAGGAGAGGGAGGAGCGGTGCGGGGGGCCAGGAGGCCGTGTTTCCGGGGGGGTGACTGGGGCCTTTGTGTAAAGAGAAGTGTCTTTGTCCTGGGGTTGGGCCCGGAACTGGGGTGTAGGGGTCCTGCTCTCTGTGTGGCTGGAGGCCAGGCTTGAAGAAGATAGAAGGGGTGCAGGGGAGGGCGTCAAAAAGGGGATAGGGGCATGGGTAAGGGTGTGGGTAAGGACAGGTGTGTGGGTAAGGACAGGGGTGTGGCAGAGTTTGCGTGAGGGAGAGCGACTGGGGGTACGAATGGAAGCCGGGCTGGGTTTGAAGGGGGGAGAGTGTGTAGAAGTGGGACTAGATTTGGGAGAGGGGGTACAAGAGGATGACGGACTGGGTTTGGGAGAGGATGGGGGGGTGGAGGTGGGGGAGGGTTTGAGTGAGGAAGACAAGGAAGAGTGTGTGGTAGTGGTTTGATGTAATTCTGAGTGATGGTGGTGGTGGTAGTAGTGGGGATGATGGTGATGTGATTTGGGCTTGGTGTCCTGGAAAGACGATTTGGAGGGAGTTAGGGGGGTGATGGGAGTTGGTAGGGGGACGATGGGTGAGGTGACAGAGGGCTTTGGCAGCCTTATATCCGCAGGTTGAGGTTCCACTTTGACCTCCGGGTGGGCAGTGTCTCTGTCTGTGGGGGGTTTGGGGTCCGTGAGAGGAGCTGTGGTCCCTCCCATCAAGGCATCCCCAAACTGCTCCTGTTTGACTCGTAGCGTCGACACGTCCACCTTCCTCTCCTCCTCGGCCGGAGGCTCTTGGTGGTATTGTTTTAAGCGGATGTGCCATGCCAGGCTGCAGACAGCAGAGACAGTCTTGAACTGATGAACCACACTACGAGGGATGTAGTAGATGTCGTTGTCGTACAGCTGGATACGGGCGTAGCGGATCCCCTCGCGTCTCAGCTGGTTCAGCTTAGCGTCGTCCACCCACTGCACACACTGAGGGAGAGAGAGAGAGTTAGACAGTGTTCTCACCATAGACACTGAGGGAGAGAGAGAGAGTTAGACAGTGTTCTCACCATAGACACTGAGGGAGAGAGAGAGAGTTAGACAGTGTTCTCACCATAGACACTGAGGGAGAGAGAGAGAGTTAGACAGTGTTCTCACCATAGACACTGAGGAGAGAGAGAGAGTTAGACAGTGTTCTCACCATAGACACTGAGGAGAGAGAGAGAGAGTTAGACAGTGTTCTCACCATAGACACTGAGGGAGAGAGAGAGAGTTAGACAGTGTTCTCACCATAGACACTGAGGAGAGAGAGAGTGTTCTCACCATAGACACTTAGACAGTGTTCTCACCATAGACACTGAGGGAGAGAGAGAGTTAGACAGTGTTCTCAGACCATAGACACTGAGGGAGAGAGAGAGTTAGACAGTGTTCTCACCATAGACACTGAGGGAGAGAGAGAGTTAGACAGTGTTCTCACCATAGACACTGAGGGAGAGAGAGAGAGTTAGACAGTGTTCTCACCATAGACACTGAGGGAGAGAGAGAGAGTTAGACAGTGTTCTCACCATAGACACTGAGGGGAGAGAGAGAGAGTTAGACAGTGTTCTCACCATAGACACACTGAGGAGAGAGAGAGAGAGAGTTAGACAGTGTTCTCACCATAGACACAGTTAGAGTGTTCTCACTAGACACTGAGGGGAGAGAGAGAGAGTTAGACAGTGTTCTCACCATAGACACTGAGGGAGAGAGAGAGTTAGACAGTGTTCTCACCATAGACACTGAGGGAGAGAGAGAGAGTTAGACAGTGTTCTCACCATAGACACTGAGGGAGTTCTCACCATAGACACTGAGGAGAGAGAGAGAGTTAGACAGTGTTCTCACCATAGACACTGAGGGAGAGAGAGAGTTAGACAGTGTTCTCACCATAGACACTGAGGGAGAGAGAGAGAGTTAGACAGTGTTCTCACCATAGACACTGAGGGAGAGAGAGAGTTAGACAGTGTTCTCACCATAGACACTGAGGGAGAGAGAGAGTTAGACAGTGTTCTCACCATAGACACTGAGGGAGAGAGAGAGTTAGACAGTGTTCTCACCATAGACACTGAGGGAGAGAGAGAGAGTTAGACAGTGTTCTCACCATAGACACATAGACACTGAGTGTTCTCACCATAGACACTGAGGAGAGAGAGAGAGTTAGACAGTGTTAGACTGAGGAGAGAGAGAGAGTTAGACAGTGTTCTCACCATAGACACTGAGGGGAGAGAGAGAGAGTTAGACAGTGTTCTCACCATAGACACTGAGGGAGAGAGAGAGAGTTAGACAGTGTTCTCACCATAGACACTGAGACAGTGTTCTCACCATAGACACTGAGAGAGAGAGTTAGACAGTGTTCTCACCATAGACACTGAGGGAGAGAGAGAGAGTTAGACAGTGTTCTCACCATAGACACTGAGGGAGAGAGAGAGAGTTAGACAGTGTTCTCACCATAGACACTGAGGGAGAGAGAGAGTTAGACAGTGTTCTCACCATAGACACTGAGGGAGAGAGAGAGAGAGTTAGACAGTGTTCTCACCATAGACACTGAGGGAGAGAGAGAGAGTTAGACAGTGTTCTCACCATAGACACTGAGGGGAGAGAGAGAGTTAGACAGTGTTCTCACCATAGACACTGAGGGAGAGAGAGAGTTAGACAGTGTTCTCACCATAGACACTGAGGGAGAGAGAGAGAGTTAGACAGTGTTCTCACCATAGACACTGAGGGAGAGAGAGAGAGAGTTAGACAGTGTTCTCACCATAGACACTGAGGGAGAGAGAGAGAGTTAGACAGTGTTCTCACCATAGACACTGAGGGGAGAGAGAGAGAGAGTTAGACAGTGTTCTCACCATAGACACTGAGGGAGAGAGAGAGAGTTAGACAGTGTTCTCACCATAGACACTGAGGGAGAGAGAGAGTTAGACAGTGTTCTCACCATAGACACTGAGGGAGAGAGAGAGAGTTAGACAGTGTTCTCACCATAGACACTGAGGGAGAGAGAGAGAGTTAGACAGTGTTCTCACCATAGACACTGAGGGAGAGAGAGAGAGTTAGACAGTGTTCTCACCATAGACACTGAGGGAGAGAGAGAGAGTTAGACAGTGTTCTCACCATAGACACTGAGGAGAGAGAGAGAGTTAGACAGTGTTCTCACCATAGACACTGAGGGAGAGAGAGAGAGAGTTAGACAGTGTTCTCACCATAGACACTGAGGGAGAGAGAGAGAGAGAGTTAGACAGTGTTCTCACCATAGACACTGAGGGAGAGAGAGAGAGTTAGACAGTGTTCTCACCATAGACACTGAGAGAGAGAGAGTTAGACAGTGTTCTCACCATAGACACTGAGGGAGAGAGAGAGTTAGACAGTGTTCTCACCATAGACACTGAGGGGAGAGAGAGAGTTAGACAGTGTTCTCACCATAGACACTGAGGGAGAGAGAGAGTTAGACAGTGTTCTCACCATAGACACTGAGGAGAGAGAGAGAGTGTTCTCACCATAGACACTGAGGGAGAGAGAGAGAGTTAGACAGTGTTCTCACCATAGACACTGAGGGGAGAGAGAGAGTTAGACAGTGTTCTCACCATAGACACTGAGGGAGAGAGAGAGAGTTAGACACATAGACACTGAGGAGAGAGAGAGAGTTAGACAGTGTTCTCACCATAGACACTGAGGAGAGAGAGAGAGTTAGACAGTGTTCTCACCATAGACACTGAGGGAGAGAGAGAGAGTTAGACAGTGTTCTCACCATAGACACTGAGGGAGAGGAGAGAGAGTTAGACAGTGTTCTCACCATAGACACTGAGGGAGAGAGAGAGAGTTAGACAGTGTTCTCACCATAGACACTGACCATAGGAGGGAGAGAGAGAGAGTTAGACAGTGTTCTCACCATAGACACTGAGGGAGAGAGAGAGAGTTAGACAGTGACCATAGACACTGTTCAGTGTTCTCACCATAGACACTGAGGGGGAGAGTGTTCTCACCATAGACACTGAGGGAGAGAGAGAGTTAGACAGTGTTCTCACCATAGACACTGAGGGGAGAGAGAGAGAGTTAGACAGTGTTCTCACCATAGACACTGAGGGAGAGAGAGAGAGTTAGACAGTGTTCTCACCATAGACACTGAGGGAGAGAGAGAGAGTTAGACAGTGTTCTCACCATAGACACTGAGTGTTCTCACCATAGACACTGAGAGAGAGAGAGAGTTAGACAGTGTTCTCACCATAGACACTGAGGGAGAGAGAGAGAGTTAGACAGTGTTCTCACCATAGACACTGAGGGGAGAGAGTTCTGAGGGAGAGAGAGAGAGTTAGACAGTGTTCTCACCATAGACACTGAGGGAGAGAGGGAGAGAGTTAGACAGTGTTCTCACCATAGACACTGAGGGAGAGAGAGAGAGTTAGACAGTGTTCTCACCATAGACACTGAGGGAGAGAGAGAGTTAGACAGTGTTCTCACCATAGACACTGAGGGAGAGAGAGAGAGAGTTAGACAGTGTTCTCACCATAGACACTAGTTAGACAGTGTTCTCACCATAGACACTGAGGGAGAGAGAGAGAGTTAGACAGTGTTCTCACCATAGACACTAGACAGTGTTCTCACCATAGACACTGAGAGGACAGTGTTCTCACCATAGACACTGAGGAGAGAGAGAGAGAGTTAGACAGTGTCTCACCATAGACACTGAGACAGTGGACAGAGAGAGAGAGTTAGACAGTGTTCTCACCATAGACACTGAGGGAGAGAGAGAGAGTTAGACAGTGTTCTCACCATAGACACAGTTAGACAGTGTTCTCACCATAGACACTAGACAGTGTTCTCACCATAGACACTGAGGGAGAGAGAGAGAGTTAGACAGTGTTCTCACCATAGACACTGGAGGGAGAGAGAGAGAGTTAGACAGTGTTCTCACCATAGACACTGAGGGGAGAGAGAGAGTTAGACAGTGTTCTCACCATAGACACTGAGGAGAGAGAGAGAGTTAGACAGTGTTCTCACCATAGACACTGAGGGAGAGAGAGTTAGACAGTGTTCTCACCATAGACACTGAGGGAGAGAGAGTTAGACAGTGTTCTCACCATAGACACTGAGGGAGAGAGAGTTAGACAGTGTTCTCACCATAGACACTGAGGGAGAGAGAGAGTTAGACAGTGTTCTCACCATAGACACTGTTAGACAGTGTTCTCACCATAGACACTGAGGGAGAGAGAGAGAGTTAGACAGTGTTCTCACCATAGACACTGAGGGAGAGAGAGAGAGTTAGACAGTGTTCTCACCATAGACACTGAGGGAGAGGAGAGAGAGTGTCTCTTTAATGGAGAGTTAGACAGTGTTCTCACCATAGACACTAGACAGTGTTCTCACCATAGACACTGGGGAGGAGAGAGAGAGTGTTGGAGGACAGTGTTCTCACCATAGACACTGAGGGGAGAGAGAGAGTTAGACAGTGTTCTCACCATAGACACTGAGGGAGAGAGAGAGAGTTAGACAGTGTTCTCACCATAGACACTGAGGGAGAGAGAGAGAGTTAGACAGTGTTCTCACCATAGACACTGAGAGAGAGAGAGTTAGACAGTGTTCTCACCATAGACACTGAGGGAGAGAGAGAGAGTTAGACAGTGTTCTCACCATAGACACTGGGGATTTTTCTCAATGTGCATCTTTTTCACCTCAAAACACACTGGAGGAGAAGCTCCACTGAGCTGTTCCCATATTGTTCTAAACCAGGGGAGAAGTTCAATCACTAGTGCTGAAGGATCCAGCTCTGGGTTGAACATTTGTAAAGCAAATGCAGACGGATGCTTTGAAATCACCTCTCAGCTGCTCCTAACTAAAACAAAACGGCAGCTTAAGAGACACTAATGAAGGACAGGCCCTGAGCCCTCCTGGAGGGTCTCTTTAATGGAGGACAGGCCCTGAGCCCTCCTGGAGGGTCTCTTTAATGGAGGACAGGCCCTGAGCCCTCCTGGAGGGTCTCTTTAATGGAGGACAGGCCCTGAGCCCTCCTGGAGGGTCTCTTTAATGGAGGACAGGCCCTGAGCCCTCCTGGAGGGTCTCTTTAATGGAGGACAGGCCCTGAGCCCTCCTGGAGGGTCTCTTTAATGGAGGACAGGCCCTGAGCCCTCCTGGAGGGTCTCTTTAATGGAGGACAGGCCCGGAGCCCTCCTGGAGGGTCTCTTTAATGGAGGACAGGCCCTGAGCCATCCTGGAGGATCACTTTAATGTAGGACAGGCCCTGAGCCCTCCTGGAGGATCACTTTAATGTAGGACAGGCCCTGAGCCCTCCTGGAGGATCACTTTAATGTAGGACAGGCCCTGAGCCCTCCTGGAGGATCACTTTAATGTAGGACAGGCACTGAGCCCTCCTGGAGGATCACTTTAATGTAGGACAGGCCCTGAGCCCTCCTGGAGGATCACTTTAATGTAAGACAGGCACTGAGCCCTCCTGGAGGGTCTCTGTTGGAGACAGCACAGTGTAGTGCCACATCTAGCCAGAGGGTGGCAGTACAGTGCATAGGGCTGTGGATAAGCTACCTTGTTTCATGCAATACCAAATCAAATGTTTTGTCACATGAGCTAAATACAACAGGTGTAGATCTTACAGTGAAATGCTTACTTACAAGCCCTTAACCAACAATGCAGTTAAGAAAAATAAGAAATAAAAGTAACTAATAATTAAAGAGCAGCAGTAAAATAACAGTAGCGAGGCAATATACAAGGGGTACCGGTACAGAGTTAATCTACGGGGGCACCGGTTAGTCGAGGTAATTGAGGTAATATGTACATTAGGGTAGAGTTATTAAAGTGCATAGACCACAGAGTAGCAGCAGCGTAAAAGATGGGGGAGGGGGCAATGCAAGTAGTCTGGGTAGCCATTTGATTAGCTGTTCAGTAGTCTTATGGCTTGGGGGTAGAAGCTGTTTAGAAGCCTCTTGGACCTAGGACTTGGCGCTCCGGTACCACTTGCCGTGCGGTAGCAGAGAGAACAGTCTATGACTAGGGTGACCAGAGTCTGACATGTTTTAGGGCCTTCCTCTGACACCACCTGGTATAGTGGTCCTGGATGGCAGAAAGCTTGGCCTCAGTGATGTACTGGGCCGTACGCACTACCCTCTGTGATGTACTGGGCCGTACGCACTACCCTCTGTGATGCCTTGCGATCGGAGGCCGAGCAGTCGCCGTACCAGGCAGTGATGCTCCCGATCCTCCTTTTCCTGTAGTCCAATCATCTCTTTAGTTTTGATCACGTTGAGGGAGAGCTTTTGTCCTGGCACCACATGGCCAGGTCTCTGACCTCCTCCCTATGTGCTGTCTCATGGTTGTTGGTGATCAGGTCTACCACTGATGTGTCATCAGCAAAGTTAATGATTACAGATTACAGATTATGGCCAATTACATTGGAATCCATGAGCTGACTACCTGTTACGCGAGTGCAGCAAGGAGCCAAGGTAAGTCGATAGCACATTAAACTTTTAAAAAACAATCAATCTAGGCAAATATGGCAAATATTGCACTTTTACTTTCTTCTCCAACACTTTGTTTTTGCATTATTTAAACCAAATTGAACATGTTTAATTTATTTGAGACTAAATTGATTTTATTGAATTATTACAAATAAATAATAAATACATATATATATATAAATCGTCCGATTAATCGGTACCGGCTTTTTTGGTCCCGCAATAACTGGTATTCGTGTAGAAAAATCATAATTGGTCGACCTCTA
This sequence comes from Oncorhynchus keta, assembly GCF_023373465.1. Taxonomy (NCBI): domain Eukaryota; kingdom Metazoa; phylum Chordata; class Actinopteri; order Salmoniformes; family Salmonidae; genus Oncorhynchus; species Oncorhynchus keta. Next base: position 107,766 of record NW_026290904.1, read on the forward strand.
ATCTCCGCCAGGCATCTCCACAAGTCATCCGACTCATTAAAGAAATGTTCTTCATCAAGTTCGAAGTGAGTAATCGCTGTTCTGTTTTCCAGAAGCTTTCAGTCATAAGAGACAGAATAAGTTACAAAATAAGTTACAAAAAAATGCAAGAAAAAAAACAAACCAAATAGCAGAGTTGTTTAAGAGCCCATGAAACAGCAGCCATTGTCTCCACTGCCATCTTCACTAATAGAAACGAGGTAGAGGACAGGTGCAGCTCACCTGGGACAGAGGTGGTTCGTGCAGGTCCAGTTGTAACCTCTGGACTACATTAGGGAAGTCTCCAGCATGGAAACAGATCACATCTTTGGTAACGCGAGGGGGCTCCGCGCTACAGAGACAGAGAGAAGATAGATTATAACCATTGATTTCCAATCAGATTATGCAGCGGTCTTGTAACGGATTAGTTGGACGATTGTTGGATACTAAATACAGCCTCAATAGACCTACAGTTTAAAGTAATTTACACCAATCAACGTATCTAAAGATAATACATTATCATATATCCGGTGTTAAAACTACCCACCTCTCTCCACAGCGCACGGCCTTGAGCACCCCTACAGCGGCGGTGGTCTGCCTCTCGAAGCCCTGTCCGATGTGGTCAGCGTGGGCACGCGTCCGGTCATCGAACAGCATCTCACGAGGCTCGCTGGCCCGAGGTAGGTACTGCAGGTTCTTGATCTCATTGGTTGACCTGGAGGAGGAGAGGACATTGAGATTAACACAAACTTCTATAGCAGGCGGCCATAATAAGACCAAAATAATCAATCAATCATCAATTACTATATAACAGATTTTTTTTTATCTTGATCCAGCATCCTGCCTCTGGAGAGCTAGTCTAGGATATCCCTGACCTTGTAGCTTAGTAAGCTGTCTGGTTCTAGAGACCACCGGAGAGCTAGTCTAGGATATCCCTGACCTTGTAGCTTAGTAAGCTGTCTGGTTCTAGAGACCACCGGAGAGCTAGTCTTGGATATCCCTGACCTTGTAGCTTAGTAAGCTGTCTGGTTCTAGAGACCACTGGAGAGCCGGAAGTAAGATGTCTGGGTCTAGAGACAACCGGAGAGCCGGAAGTAAGATGTCTGGTTCTAGAGACAACCGGAGAGCCGGAAGTACGCTGTCTGGTTCTAGAGACCACCGGAGAGCCGGAAGTAAGCTGTCTGGTTCTAGAGACCACCGGAGAGCCGGAAGTAAGCTGTCTGGTTCTAGAGACCACCGGAGAGCCGGAAGTAAGCTGTCTGGTTCTAGAGACCACCGGAGAGCCGGAAGTAAGCTGTCTGGTTCTAGAGACCACCGGAGAGCCGGAAGTAAGATGTCTGGTTCTAGAGACAACTGGAGAGCCGGAAGTAAGCTGTCTGGTTCTAGAGACCACCGGAGAGCCGGAAGTAAGCTGTCTGGTCCCAGAGACCACCGGAGAGCCGGAAGTAAGCTGTCTGGTTCTAGAGACCACCGGAAACCCGAAGTAAGCTGTCTGGTCCCAGAGACCACCGGAGAGCCGGAAGTAAGCTGTCTGGTTCTAGAGACCACCGGAGAGCCGGAAGTAAGCTGTCTGGTTCTAGAGACCACCGGAGTGCCGGAAGTAAGCTGTCTGGTTCTAGAGACCACTGGAGTGCCGGAAGTAAGCTGTCTGGTTCTAGAGACCACTAGAGTGCCGGAAGTAAGCTGTCTGGTTCTAGAGACCACCGGAGAGCCGGAAGTAAGCTGTCTGGTCCCAGAGACCACTGGAGAGCCGGAAGTAAGCTGTCTGGTCCCAGAGACCACCGGAGAGCCGGAAGTAAGCTGTCTGGTTCTAGAGACCACCGGAGAGCCGGAAGTAAGCTGTCTGGTTCTAGAGACCACTGGAGTGCCGGAAGTAAGCTGTCTGGTTCAAGAGACCACTGGAGAGCCGGAAGTAAGCTGTCTGGTTCTAGAGACCACTGGAGAGCCGGAAGTAAGCTGTCTGGTTCTAGAGACCACTGGAGTGCCGGAAGTAAGCTGTCTGGTTCTAGAGACCACTAGAGTGCCGGAAGTAAGCTGTCTGGTTCTAGAGACCACCGGAGAGCCGGAAGTAAGCTGTCTGGTCCCAGAGACCACTGGAGAGCCGGAAGTAAGCTGTCTGGTCCCAGAGACCACTGGAGAGCCCGAAGTAAGCTGTCTGGTCCCAAAGACCACCGGAGAGCCCGAAGTAAGCTGTCTCCCCAGTAAAGCACATTAACACCTGATTCAACAAATTTAACGGAATCAATGGAACGGAGTCAAACGTTGTTTCCATGTGTTGGATGTGTTTGATACCATTCCACTGATTCCATTCCAGCCATTACAATGAGCCTGCCTTCCTATTGCTCCTCCCTTCAGCCTCCTCCGAAGCTCACACACACTGCAGCGCTCCAGAACTAGGAATATACCGCAATTCATCCTACAGCGCTACATTCATGAGCGACCCTACAGCGAGACACCCATGAGCGACCCCACAAGGCCAGTGTTTAGTCAGAGAGAGGGGTAACACCGCCAGTGTTTAGTCAGAGAGAGGGGTAACACCGCCAGTGTTTAGTCAGAGAGAGGGGTAACACAGCCAGTGTTTAGTCAGAGAGAGGGGTAAACACAGCCAGTGTTTAGTCAGAGAGAGGGGTAACACCGCCAGTGTTTAGTCAGAGAGAGGGGTAAACACAGCCAGTGTTTAGTCAGAGAGAGGGGTAAACACAGCGGCAGTGTTTAGTCAGAGAGAGGGGTAACACAGCCAGTGTTTAGTCAGAGAGAGGGGTAAACACAGCCAGTGTTTAGTCAGAGAGAGGGGTAAACACAGCCAGTGTTTAGTCAGAGAGAGGGGTAAACACAGCCAGTGTTTAGTCAGAGAGAGGGGTAACACCGCCAGTGTTTAGTCAGAGAGAGGGGTAAACACAGCCAGTGTTTAGTCAGAGAGAGGGGTAAACACCGCCAGTGTTTAGTCAGAGAGAGGGGTAAACACAGCCAGTGTTTAGTCAGAGAGAGGGGTAAACACAGCCAGTGTTTAGTCAGAGAGAGGGGTAACACCGCCAGTGTTTAGTCAGAGAGAGGGGTAACAGCGCCAGTGTTTAGTCAGAGAGAGGGGTAACACCGCCAGTGTTTAGTCAGAGAGAGGGGTAACACCGCCAGTGTTTAGTCAGAGAGAGGGGTAACAGCGCCAGTGTTTAGTCAGAGAGAGGGGTAACACAGCCAGTGTTTAGTCAGAGAGAGGGGTAAACACAGCCAGTGTTTAGTCAGAGAGAGGGGTAAACACAGCCAGTGTTTAGTCAGAGAGAGGGGGAGCCAGTGTTTAGTCAGAGAGAGGGGTAACAGCGCCAGTGTTTAGTCAGAGAGAGGGGGAAACACAGCCAGTGTATAGTCAGAGAGAGGGGTAACACCGCCAGTGTTTAGTCAGAGAGAGGGGTAACACCGCCAGTGTTTAGTCAGAGAGAGGGGTAAACACAGCCAGTGTTTAGTCAGAGAGAGGGGTAAACACAGCCAGTGTTTAGTCAGAGAGAGGGGTAACACCGCCAGTGTATAGTCAGAGAGGGGTAAACACAGCCAGTGTTTAGTCAGAGAGGACAACAGTGCCAGTGTTTAGTCAGAGAGAGGGTAAACACAGCCAGTGTTTAGTCAGAGAGAGGGGTAACACCGCCAGTGTTTAGTCAGAGAGAGGGGTAAACACAGCCAGTGTTTAGTCAGAGAGAGGGGTAACACCGCCAGTGTTTAGTCAGAGAGAGGGGTAACAGCGCCAGTGTTTAGTCAGAGAGGGGTACACAGCCAGTCTTATAGTCAGAGAGAGGGGTAACTAGCCAGTGTTTAGTCAGAGAGAGGGGACAGCCAGTGTTTAGTCAGAGAAGGGGAAACACAGCCAGTGTTTAGTCAGAGAGAGGGGTAAACACAGCCAGTGGTCAGAGAGAGGGGTAACACCGCCAGTGATAGTCAGAGAGAGGGGGTAAACACAGCCAGTGTTTAGTCAGAGAGAAACAGGCCAGTGTTTAGTCAGAGAGAGGGGTAACAGCGCCAGTGTTTAGTCAGAGAGAGGGGTAACACCGCCAGTGTTTAGTCAGAGAGAGGGGTAAACACAGCCAGTGTTTAGTCAGAGAGAGGGGTAACACCGCCAGTGTTTAGTCAGAGAGAGGGGTAAACACCACCAGTGTTTAGTCAGAGGGGTAAACACCACCAGTGTTTAGTCAGAGAGAGCCAGGGTAAACACCACCAGTGTTTAGTCAGAGAGAGGGGTTCACCGCCAGTGTATAGTCAGAGAGAGGGGTAACACCGCCAGTGTTTAGTCAGAGTCTGGGTAAACACAGTCCAGTGTTTAGTCAGTAGAGAGGGGTAACACAGCCAGTGTTTAGTCTAACACCGCCAGTGTTTAGTCAGAGACAGGGGTAAACACAGCCAGTGTTTAGTCACAGAGAGGGGTAAACACAGCCAGTGTTTAGTCAGAGAGGGGTAAACACAGCCAGTGTTTAGTCAGTAGAGATAAACACAGCCAGTGTTTAGTCAGAGAGAGGGGTAACACAGCCAGTGTTTAGTCAGACAGGGGTAACACAGCCAGTGTTTAGTCAGAGAGAGGGGTAAACACAGCCAGTGTTTAGTCAGAGAGAGGGGTAAACACAGCCAGTGTTTAGTCAGAGGTAACACCGCCAGTGTTTAGTCAGAGAGAGGGGTAAACACAGCCAGTGTTTAGTCAGAGAGAGGGGTAACACCTCCAGTGTTTAGTCAGAGAGAGGGGTAAACACAGCCAGTGTTTAGTCAGAGAGAGGGGTAAACACCGCCAGTGTTTAGTCAGAGAGAGGGGTAACACAGCCAGTGTTTAGTCAGAGAGAGGGGTAACACCGCCAGTGTAAAGGCAGTGTGAGTACATCCTCACATTTAACATACATTACACTAGAGAACATCACGGGGTGAAACAACCAACGAGGAGATGTGCCTGTGTCACAAATCACACCATATTCCCTATATCGTGCCCTACAGTAGTGTACTATATAGGGGTTAGTGTGCCATTTGTGATGTAACCCGAGCACTGTTTAGTATGCAGAAGTAGGACAGGACTTCTGCCTGCCTGGATGAAGTAATACATGTAAAGCTGAGACCCAGAGAAAAGGTTTCAACAGAAGAAACAGACAGCACTCTGGGGAGGGAGAAAGAGGGGGAGGGAGGAAGAGGGAGGAAGAGGGAGGGAGGAAGAGGGAGGGAGAAGAGGGGGAGGGAGGAAGAGGGAGGGAGGTACTAGTCACTGTACTACAGTATCTATGGGGACAGACAGTGAGGTACTAGTCACTATACTACAGTATCTATGGAGACAGACAGTGAGATACTAGTCACTGTACTACATTATCTATGGGGACAGACAGTGAGGTACTAGTCACTATACTACAGTATCTATGGGGACAGACAGTGAGGTACTAGTCACTATACTACAGTATCTATGGGGACAGACAGTGAGGTACTAGTCACTATACTACAGTATCTATGAGGACAGACAGTGAGGTACTAGTCACTGTACTACATTATCTATGGCGACAGACAGTGAGGTACTTGTCACTATACTACAGTATCTATGGGGACAGACAGTGAGGTACTAGTCACTCTACTACATTATCTATGGGGACAGACAGTGAGGTACTAGTCACTATACTACAGTATCTATGGGGACAGACAGTGAGGTACTAGTCACTCTACTACATTATCTATGGGGACAGACAGTGAGGTACTAGTCACTATACTACATTATCTATGGAGACAGACAGTGAGGTACTAGTCACTATACTACAGTATCTATGGGGACAGACAGTGAGGTACTAGTCACTATACTACAGTATCTATGGGGACAGACAGTGAGGTACTAGTCACTATACTACAGTATCTATGGGGACAGACAGTGAGGTACTAGTGAAGGTGACGAAGTCAACTTGGTGAGACTTATTACATGGCAAGGTGAGGGTGGAAACTGAGAAGGCAGACAGAGTGAAAACTCAGTCATTTACTCACAGAAATCTGCTATGGCTGTTTTGGGTCAGAAAGTGAAGTGTTATTTTTCCACTACTTGGTCAAGTGGCTATATATATATATATATATATATATATATATATATCTTCCTGGGAACAGCTGTAAAAGAGGCCTTCTCTTCAGTCAAGGTCTCCATGTTTGTCTCTGTCTTTCACAGTTCCATGCCTGTGTACAGTATGATCCATGTTTGTCTCTGTCTTTCACAGTTCCATGCCTGTGTACAGTATGATCCATGTTTGTCTCTGTCTTTCACAGTTCCATGCCTGTGTACAGTATGATCCATGTCTGTCTCTGTCTTTCACAGTTCCATGCCTGTGTACAGTATGATCCATGTTTGTCTCTGTCTTTCACAGTTCCATGCCTGTGTACAGTATGATCCATGTCTGTCTCTGTCTTTCACAGTTCCATGCCTGTGTACAGTATGATCCATGTTTGTCTCTGTCTTTCACAGTTCCATGCCTGTGTACAGTATGATCCATAAACCATGTGTTACTGTGTCCTATAAAAGATCCCTGAGGATTCCCTGAGCATGAAGACTCATCCTATAAATAAATCATACATTTTACAGGATGCCGTCATGCAGCCAAAACACAGTGTGTGTGTGTGCGCGTGTGTGTGTGTGTAAAGGGGAGTATAAGATGTATTACCTATGGGTCTCCCTTATGCTTCTGCTCCTCCAGCAGCCAAAACACAGTGTGTGTGTGTGTGTGTGTGTGTGTGTGTGTGTGTGTGTGTGTGTGTGTGTGTGTGTGTGTGTGTGTGTGTGTGTGTGTGTGTGTGTGTGGTGTGTGTGTGTGTGTGTGTGTGTGTGTGTGTGTGTGTGTGTGTGTGTGTGTGTGTGTGTGTGTGTGAGAGAGAGAGAGAGAGAGATCCAGCCATCAGGTCTGACATGTGTTCCTGACAGCCTGTAGTCTTGTAAACCCCACCCTAGGCAACAGTGAAGAAGGTGGGGTGTTCAGGCAGGTAGTCTGGGGGACCATGAACCTTTAGCTCCCATTTCCCTATTGTAGGATTGTTATTTGTAACAGCTGTCCCGTACTACGGGACTACGACGGGACTACAGCGGGACTACGACGGGACTACGACGGGACTACGACGGGACTACGACGGGACTACGGCGGGACTACAGCGGCGGGACTACGACAGGACTACGACGGACTACACGGGACTACGACAGGACTACGACGGGACTACGACAGGACTACGACAGGACTACGACGGACTACGACGGGACTACGACGGACACTACGGCGGACTACGACGGGACTACGACGGGACTACGACGGGACTACGACGGGACTACGATAGATTTTTGTGTGTGTGTGAATAAAGACAAGGGAAAAAATACCCACTAAAAAAGACAGCTCCTATAAAATATTTTGAATAATCGATAAATAGTTTAGCCTGTATCCCAAATAGCACCCTAGATAGTGCACATCTTTCGACCAGATGTAAAAAAGGATACAGCAGGTGTAAATAGTACAGTGAAATGCAGACTAACGGGTAACGGGCGCAAGGGTTCCAACTAACTGGTAACGGGCTCCGGGTAATGGGTAACGGGCTCCGACTAACGGGCGAGCGGGCTCCGACTAACGGGCGAGCGGGCTACGACTAACGGGCGAGCGGGCTCCGACTAACTGGCTCCGACTAACGGGTAACTGGCTCCGACTAACGGGTAACGGGCTCCAACTAACGGGTAACGGGCTCCGAATAACTGGTAACGGGCTCCGACTAACGGGTAACGGGCTCTGACTAACGGGTAACGGGCTCCGACTAACAGGCTCCGACTAACGGGTAACGGGCTCCGACTAACGGGTAACGGGCTCCGACTAACGGGTAACTGGCTCCGACTAACGGGTAACGGGCTCCGACTAACGGGTAACGGGCTCCGACTAACGGGTAACGGGCTCCGACTAACGGGTAACGGGCTCCGGCTAACGGGCTCCGACTAACGGGCTCCGACTAACGGGCTCCGACTAACGGGTAACTGGCTCCGACTAACGGGTAACGGGCTCCGACTAACGGGTAACGGGCTCCGACTAACGGGTAACGGGCTCCGACTAACGGGTAACTGGCTCCAACTAACGGGTAACGGGCTCCGAATAACTGGTAACGGGCTCCGAATAACTGGTAACGGGCTCCGACTAACAGGCTCCGACTAACGGGTAACGGGCTCCGACTAACGGGTAACGGGCTCTGACTAACGGGTAACGGGCTCCGACTAACGGGCGAGCGGGCTCCGACTAACGGGTAACGGGCTCCGACTAACGGGTAACGGGCTCCGAATAACTGGTAACGGGCTCCGACTAACGGGCGAGCGGGCTCCGACTAATGGGTAACTGGCTCCGACTAACGGGTAACTGGCTCCGACTAACGGGTAACGGCCTCCGACTAACGGGCTCCGACTAACGGGCTCCGACTAACGGGCTCCGGGTAACGGGACTAACGGGCTCCGACTAACTGGTAACGGGCTCCGACTAACGGGCTCCGACTAACGGGGTAATGGGCTCCGACTAACGGGACTAACGGGCTCCGACTAACGGGTAACGGGCTCCGACTAACGGGTAACGGGCCCGACTAACTGGTAACGGGTAACGGGCTCTGACTAACAGGTAATGGGCTCCGACTAACGGGTAACGGGCCCGACTAACAGGGTAACGGGCTCCGACTAACAGGTAACGGGCTCCGACTAACAGGTAACGGGCTCCGACTAACGGGTAACAGGCCCCGGTAACGGGCTCCGACTAACAGGCTCCGACTAACAGGTAACGGGCTCCGACTAACAGGTAACGGGCTCCGACTAACAGGTAACGGGCTCCGACTAACGGGTAACGGGGACTAACAGGCTCCGACTAACAGGTAACGGGCTCCGACTAACAGGTAACGGGCTCCGACTAACAGGTAACGGGCCCGACTAACAGGTAACGGGCTCCGACTAACGGGCTCCGACTAACAGGTAACGGGCCCCGACTAACAGGTAACGGGCTCCGACTAACAGGTAACGGGCCCGACTAACAGGTAACGGGCCCCGACTAACAGGTAACGGGCTCCGACTAACAGGTAACGGGCTCCGACTAACGGGTAACAGGCTCCGACTAACAGGCTCCGACTAACAGGCTCCGACTAACAGGCTCCGACTAACAGGTAACGGGCTCCGACTAACAGGTAACGGGCTCCGACTAACAGGTAACGGGCTCCGACTAACGGGTAACGGGCCCCGACTAACAGGCTCCGACTAACAGGTAACGGGCCCCGACTAACAGGCTCCGACTAACAGGTAACGGGCCCCGACTAACAGGTAACGGGCTCCGACTAACAGGTAACGGGCTCCGACTAACAGGCTCCGACTAACAGGTAACGGGCCCCGACTAACAGGTAACGGGCTCCGACTAACAGGTAACGGGCTCTGACTAACAGGTAACGGGCTCCGACTAACAGGTAACGGGCCCCGACTAACAGGTAACGGGCTCCGACTAACAGGTAACGGGCTCCGACTAACAGGTAACGGGCCCCGACTAACAGGTAACGGGCTCTGACTAACAGGTAACGGGCTCCGACTAACAGGTAACGGGCTCCGACTAACAGGTAACGGGCTCCGACTAACAGGTAACGGGCCCCGACTAACAGGTAACGGGCTCCGACTAACAGGTAACGGGCTCCGACTAACAGGTAACGGGCTCCGACTAACAGGCTCCGACTAACAGGTAACGGGCTCCGACT